>NC_066286.1:3643863-3946893 GCF_905404315.1 Leptidea sinapis | reverse complement strand
TTTTTAATGTTATACACAATATTGTACCGTCAATGCTGTTGTTAAAAAATAATCATAATCCGACAGCCTGGGACTAGCCCAGGGTGCGGGATCACTTAGATATTTAGCTGTGGAATAGTAGGATTTAAGATTAAGCCATTTTTTAATAAAACCTTTAATTTTATATAATTCCTGAACAGTGGCTGGGACTGTATTATAAAAGTGTATATTACCTTTACCCTTTAGGATTTAATATTGTATCTTACGAAGCCTACTAGAATTACTTACAAGCTATCTCTTATTTCTAGTGTTATAATAATAAAAATCACTATTAAGAGCAAAAGGGTGAAGATTTTTGTGAAGCACATACAACTATCTGTGAAGTAAGAAGTACAACTAAAAAAACCACTTCAAAAACTAAAAAGTATAAAAGAACTTAAAAAAGATTAAATTTAATACACCTCTTCTACAAGCCTTATACATTTAATATTAATAGAATATTATCATTTGTATGTGCAACCTATTGATTGATTTCAAGTCATAAAAAGGCATAAAATGCATTTATTTTCTCAAAATGGATTCCTTTAGAATTCTTTTTGATGTCATTTCTAATATACTAGATACTACTACCACTTTGTAAACAAATGGCGCTCTGAGAGAGAATAAGCGGCACAAGAAACTCTCATAATGTGAGTTATTTGGTGAGATAAACTCGTTTCAGCGTTCGCGTTACCATGATCATTTTAGAATACTTGTATCTACTGTCAGTGAATACAATTATATTCACTGTGAGGCTTATTATGGAGACGTTAGTCTCATTACGTCTCTGTGCATTATTCCTGTCGCATTGAATGACAAACAGTCTTATAATAATTACTTAGTCAGTTTCTGAATTTCAGTTCTGTCAAATTTGAAAATGCTCTGTTTCCTCTCATATAATATGCAGTTAGGTACCAACTTAACTTTGTAGGGATAATTCGATTATGCACTAGTGTGTTATAGTGCGGTTTAAGGCCCTAAGTTTGATGTAATAAGGCTCACCTTACGAGTAAGTGTGAAGTGTTGAAAAATATTATTATCATACGATAACTGATTTCACAGTTGTTAAAATAATTAAATTCGTAGAATACTACGAATATTTACATAAGTTGAATCCATGGTAAATGTACATTCCGTTAAAAACTACGTCAAAACAAGCAATAAAGAAAACAAGAAGGAGAAATAAATTAACTCTATTCTACAACCAAAGAGTTCCAATTTCAAATGTTATATGAATTACTTATAAAATATTGTAAAGATGGCCAGTTCCACAGACACACAGCGCTGTGTAAAACGGGTCTTTAGTAAAATTGAACTACATAACGTTCGAATAGCCTACAGGCAGCTCATTCACCGTCGCCCTAGGCTCCAAATACTTGGCCTCACCTTTACAAAGTCATGGACTGTAATACTATGCTTTTAGTGCACCGCCAACCAACCTTATTTCATTTGTAATAATAAAATTGCTATGCCGTAGAATTCTGTGATTGTCACTTTACCAAAATCAAACCACAGCCTGGTTTGATTTGTTGATCATATTTTAATAAAATTATAGACTCTGACTAATCCGACGATCTGGTCAAGTTCAAATTCAAAGATTTTTATTCAAAATAGGGTTCAAAATCACTTATTTAACGTCAGCGCAGAAATGATCGTCGTAGAGATCTTTGGGGGAGCCTTTGTCCAACAGTGGACGTCTTCCGACATGATAATGATGATAATTGCCTCTCGCATAATCCGGAAATCTATCAGGCTTAGGTGGTATTTAAGGATAAAAATACAAGCGAACATAAAAAAAAAACACTACAATCATACCTCCAGGGTCAACATCAATAATGCTTATCTCAAAAGGGTTACTGCTGAGGCGACTTCGAAGTACATAGGTGACAGACTTGCACGCCTTCCATCGGGGTTATCACGGAGAGTACTGAGAGGGAGTCGGTAGTACCAGCAACCGAATTCCACCACCAGCTATTACGTCAAAATGTGAATTCCCACCCGCGTCATAATTTCGTATGGCTTTCGGCGAGATATTTATTGTTACGCAAACTTTTTAGAATCAAAAACCGGCTGCAGTTTTCCAGAACCCACTAAAGGACCTTTTAGCAATACCAGCAACGCATCTCTTGACCCCTGGTGTTGCGAATATCTATGAGCGGTGGCCTCGCCTCTCCCCACCACGTTAGCATCTTGCCCGTTTGCCCCCTGATGGCTTGAATATGCTTTTTTGTAAACTCAACTTTATCTCATATTCGTGTGAATGTTAAATACCAGTGGGAGGTCCTTTGCTCAGGATGCCGGCTAGATCGTGGGTACCACAACGGTGCCTATTTCGACCGTGTAAGCGTTACTGTGTTTCGGTCTGAAGGGCGCCGTCGCTAGTGAAACTACTGGACAAATGAGACTTAACATTTTATGTCTCAAGGTGACGGGCGCAATTGTGGTGCCGCTCAGAATTTGTATGTTTTTCAAGAATGCTGAACGGCACTGCATTGAAATGAGCAGGTCGTATACCATCAACTGAATGTCCTGCTAGTCTTGTCCCTTACTTTCATAAAAAAAAACGTAAATAAAAATAAATTAATATTTCTATTTCATAATCCGCACATTCCTAATTTTCTTTGGATATATTTTAATGTATTCTTGAATTGAACCTTTCGACTATAATAAAGGATCCTTTGCAGAACTGTTAGTTATTTAAAAAGTATTAAAAAATCTGTATCGTATTTTATCACTCCAAGTTTAGTATATCAAAGTTCATGTACTATGTAACTTGTGTTGTTTATATTGTTCTCTAAAGTTCTTGAAAGTTCTCACATATTCGTAGAGTACAACAGTGATTAATTTAATACGTACGGACTTGTGATTTTTCTGCTCACACCCACCTGCCTGCCTACCTACCCACAACACAAGATGAGTTCTGATGCAGGCCCTCCTGTCTCTTCATCAGAAGTAGGATCGGATGGGGCTAGAATTGAGCAAGAAATACCAAAAAAGGATGCAGAAAAATTGCTGAATAACATGGAAATGCTTTTATCTCGGATTCTCGCAGCCCAGCCAACGCCAACTGTGAGTACTAACCAGGCAACACATATCTTACCGTTTAATCCAGACAAACCAGACTGTGACATCGATGGTTGGTGAAATATTACCGAAGCGATCGTTCATAATAAGCGCTTCGAAGGAGTAGACTTGCTAATGGCTCTTACTACCTCTTTAAAAGGACGAGCGGCTGCCTGTATCACTATGCTAAACTTAGATGAAATGTCCTGGAGCGTTCTCAAACAGACACTGTTAGCTAAATTTTTAAAACCAAAGCTTCTTCAGGACTATTTCGACGAAATATTGCGATTTTAAATAAGAGCTAAGGAGACAGCTTCAGAAGCTGCTCTTCGTTTATCGCACCTAATCGAACGAATACCCAAGACTGTGATGCCTGAGGAAGTGGTGACTGGATTCGTTATTTCTGTGCTTTGTCAGAAGGACAGCCTGATAAGACGCGAATTGGTTGCGTACAATATCACAACTCGCTTTCAATTGTTCCGAATCCTGGCAGGCGTATCTCTTAAGCGGCGTTTAGACGGTGTCGAAATGAACGAACCTGAGGCGAAGCGTTTTCGTGCTACCGAAAGGTTCACTGGCAGATGTAACTTTTGCGGAATATCGGGACATCGTTTTGCGGAATGCCAAAAACGTCGTGACACGCTGGGATCAGTCGAGCCTCGAGACACTCCGATTACTTCCCGTCCGTTGGAGAAGAAGACCGATGTAACGTGCTACACTTGTGGTCTAAAAGGTTATGTGACAACTAACTGTCCCGATAAAAGGAACGGTGGTAAAGCTGCGGCCAAGGAAGTCCACCATTGTGAACACCGTCCTTCAAGGATATCTTGATAACATCTTCCGGTGAGTCTGTAACCTTTTCTATTTGACAGTGGATCGTCCTGTTCTCTTGTGAAAGAAAGTTATCGTGGTAAATTCTTGGGTACTGTGTGTAAAAGTCTCGTCTATCTGAGCGGCACTGGAGGCGATGATGTACAGTGTACGACTAAAATTCAGGCCTATGTTAAAATTGTTGATCGCTTGATTAGTTTACTCTTTCACGTGGTTTCCGACAATAATATATGTGAGCCTATAATTATTGGTAGAGATATCTTTGATCAGGGGTTAAGTGTAGAAATTGATAATGATAATCTTGATATAATATAGTCTAAACAACAATCTAATATTTGTGTCGCGACATCAGATCTTCCAGATTTTTCAAAAATTGACACGGATTTGCATGAACGCGATAAAGACATGTTGATTTCCATAATGAGCAAATATGCGAATAACTTTATCGAGGGCATACCTACCAAGCGTGTGAAGACGGGAGTATGTGAAATTAAATTAGTAGAGATAAAGTTGTGCAGCGATGTCCCCATAGAAGAGCACCTATAGAGAAACAAATAATTAGGGATCAGGTTCAAAAACTATTAGACGCTGGGGTGATTCGAGAGAGTACGTCCCCATTTGCTAGCCCTATCGTTCTGGTGAAAAAGAAAAATAATTCCGATAGACTTTGTGTAGATTTTACGGAGCTAAATTCAAATGTCATACCTGAACATTATCCCTTACAACAATCGAGGAATAAATCGATCAACTTACGGGTGCTAATTTCTTCCCTCATTGGATATGGCTTCTGGCTTCCATCAGATCCCTATCCACTCTGAGTCAGCGGAGAAGACAGCTTTCGTGACAAGCGAAGGGTAATACGAGTATCTTGCCATGCCGTTTGGTTTGCGAAATGCTCCTTCAGTCTTTCAGAGATGTATCACCAGGGCTCTTAGTCATTTACAAGATAAACAACTTGTCTATATGGATGACGTGTTATGTCATTCTGCTAACATCTCCGAAGGACTGAAGCGCCTTGACTTGTTATCGGAGGACGGGTTTACATTCAATGAAAATGAAAGGTTCAAAAAAATGTAAATTTATGAAACAACAAATTGACTACCTAGGATATTCTGTACAATCCGGTGAGATTAGGCCCAATTACAATGGGGCCCCCATATTGAAGGATTGGCGAACAGACTTAGTTCTGCAGCATACGCGGTTAAAAAAATTAGACAATTAACTGACATAGATACGGCGCGTCTAGTATACTTTAGTTATTTCCATAGTATTATGTCCTATAGTATATTGCTATGGGGCAACGCTGCTGATATTAATACAATATTTGTGCTGCAGAAGAGGGCTATTCGCGCTATTTATAACCTAGATCCTAGAGAATCATTGAGAGCAAAATTCAAAGAAATTAACATCTTGACTGTTGCTTCTCAATATATTCTTGATAATGTAATGTATGTTCATAGGCACATAAGTGAATTTGCCAGAAACTGTCATAACCATAACGTTAACACCAGGAACAGACATAAACTGATGATGCCTACTACTCGGCTAAGTCGAGTTAGTAAGTCTTTTGTGGGAGATTTTACAACAAGATCCCAGAAAACGTTCAAAACAAAAGTATTACGTTATTCAAAAGAATTTTTAAAAAGCGTTTGTGTGGTAAAGGTTACTATAACATAAATGAATTTCTTAATGATACCACAGATTGGGAATGGAGCGACCGCCCTCAGGCTATTAAATAATAAGTTTAATTGTACAATGTTACTTTGTAAATGTTACTTTAATTGTAAAACATATTTTTGATGAAAAAAAAAGCCCGCTGAGTTTGGTGCGCCCATTCTTCTGAGGCATTCACTTTGGAATGGGTGGTAGTTTTTTTGACTTTCAAAAAGTGATTTCACATCTTATTTTGAATAAAAATATTTGAATTTGAATTTGAAAAAATTCACGGAAGATTCATGCATTGGCAGATGCCCCAGAACCTAAATCGGCTACTAATGCTCGCAAATTTCTCGGTCTACCCTCTACTTTCGGAAATTCATTCCTGAATTCACACGAATAGACTGTCCCCTGTACCCTTTTACAAAACTTAAAGGACGAATTACTTCGACTACCGAACATGAAAAGATACGGCGCAAAATTATAGGCATTCTCACGTCCGAACCGGTGCTAACTATATTCGACCCAGAACTTCCAGTGGGGCTACATACCGATGCTAGCTCAGAAGGATATGGAGCAATCCTTCTGCAAACGAAAAACAATCTTCCGCACGTTGTAGAGTATTATAGCCGCCGAACAGCAGACACAGAATCTCTTTATCATTCATACGAGTTAGAAACTCTAGCGGTCGTCAGAGCTGTAGAGCATTTTCGCCATTATTTATATGGTAGGCGATTTGTTGTAGTTACCGATTGCAATTCACTCAAGGCGTCGAAATCGAAGAAAGACTTAACACCCCGCGTTTACCGATGGTGGGTTTATTTACTAGCTTACGATTTCGATATTATATACCGCGAAGGAAGTAAAATGGAGCATGCTGACTACCTGTCCCGAAATCCACTGTCAGATTCTGCTGTTCCTATCACTCTTGTAATGCCTAAAACTGTCAATTATGTTGAACTACATCAGGGCTGGCTGTCAGTTGAACAGAAACGTGAAGCAGAAATTCAGGATCTTATCGCAAAACATAGTAATAATAGCTTTCCCGAAACAGTAGGTCAACCATATGACGTTAGAGATGGCATACTCTACAGGAAGATTACTCGTAACAATGTGGCTTCATGGCTACCCGTAGTTCCACGGTCTCTTATTTGGACACTAATTAATCATGTCCACAACGAATTGCAACATTTAGGCAGGGACAAAACTCTAGACAAGCTGTATGAAAAGTATTGGTTTCCCGATATGTCTTAATATGTACGAAAATTTATAGATTCGTGTATCATTTGTGAGGCATCGAAAGGTCCATCGGGTGCTCAGCCTGTTCAGCTTCATTCGATTCCAAAAGTATCCGTGCTTTGGCACTCGATTCACATAGATTTTTTGGGGATGATGAGCGGGAAGAGTGACTGAAAGGAGTATTGCTCGGTAATAATTGATGCCTTTACCAAATACGTTTTACTCGAACATACTTTGTCAGTCGATTCCAAGAGCGCAATATATGCCGTACAAAAAGCGGTGTGTCTTTTTGGAGCCCCGAAAAGAATCATCGCAGATCAGGGCCGTTGCTACGTTAGCTCAGATTTTAAGGGCCTTTGTCAAGAGCATAAAATAGACCTTCATTTCATCGCGACTAGTACAAGTAGGGCAAACGGCCAAGTTGAACGAGTGATGCGTACTCTAAAGAGCCTCCTTACTATCATTGAAAACGACCCTAACAAAGCGTGGCGTGACGAATTAGGTAACATCCAACTTGCTCTCAATAGTTCTAAATCTTCTGTTACCAAATACTCACCGTCAAAACTAATGTTTGGAATTCGTTCTAATTCTTTAGGAATGTCTAAGTTGAACGCTGATAATATAGATTATGAGGTTCTCTTAGATTTAGATTCGGTAAGAACTGATGCATCAGCTAACATTTGCAAACCTGCTGAATCTGATACCCTTCGGCTTAATCGTGGTCGAGCCACAATAAGACCTTTCACTAAAGGAGACTTCGTATTTATTAAAAATTGTGAACGGAATAAAACAAAATTGGATAGGAAGTTTCGAGGTCCATATGTTATAGTAGAAATACTTGAAAACGATCGCTACGAACTTAAAAGTTTAGGTGGTTTTCAGAGAAACTCTCACGAAAATTTCCGCGCAATACCCCAGGGACCAGGACGGCGTCGGAAGATGATGAAAGTATAACTAATTCAAATCATGACAATGATAACTCTGACACCTTGACCGTATGCTCAAACACTGTTTCCGCCGATTCGAGGACGCTCCGAAGCAGGCTCGGACACTCTCAGTGCATGCTCAGATCCTGAGACTTGGGAAATGTTGCACGAAACTGAAATTCACACAGAAGGAGACAATTCATAGCCGTAGGTAAGGGGAGCGACCTGTAAGAACCTCTTTCCTGCCAAATAGACGAAATATGTCGTCTAAGTCAGTATCAGATTGACTTGTCTCTGTGCTTTCGTTCTATGAGACGAAATATGTCGTCCGAGTCAGAGCCCTTTAAGTTGGCTGACTTGTTCTAGATGTTTCGCAGATTATGGTAAGACGAATATTGTCGTCCGAGTCAGAGCCCTTTAAGTTGGCTGACTTGTTCTGGATATTTTGCAGATTATGGTAAGACGAATATTGTCGTCCGGGTCACATCCACCAAAGGATTGACTTGTCTAATAGTACCAATTGTGAACAGTTAACCTACATGCTGTTTAGTGACGAAGCTGTGTCATCCAGCTTAATTGTTGCGAGACTTTCGCCTTAAGTCTTAAGTATCATACCGCATTGTGATATTTGTAATTAGTCGTCCGTCAGGATGCCGAACGGCCTATGTACGATTGCAACTAATTGTTTCAGAAAATCGCCCGAGGACGGTCGAGTGTCAGTCCGGCCGTGACGGCGCATCCGCCAACGTTGGACGTCAGGTTGACTTTTAGCTGTAAAAGTCAGCCTAGCGAAGGGTCATTGTCGATGGCAGTGCGGGCGGACATCTTGACTTCACTTTTTGTTCGAGTCGGTGCCCACACACCACGCTTGTAACGAATCGCTTTGCATCCGAGTGATAGTTTAATCTAGTGTTAAAATTAAGTTGGTTTTCGTGTTGCTTAGACTGTACATTGTTCATTTGACTGTGTATTTCGATTATTAAACCCTGTACTGATTAAACAACTATGATTGTAACAGGGACTTGTGATTTTTCTGCTCACACCCACCTGCCTGCCTACCTACCCACATACATCACACAAGATGAGTTCTGATGCAGGCCCTCCTGCCTCCTCATATCTATTGCATTGTTTTATTGAGTTCATGTTGTTCTCGAAAGCCTATCTATCATTCATCCGTTACGTATATTTGTTGAAGGATTTATGTCTCTACGTTTACGAGTTATGTTGTAGAAACACGTAATATTTTGATGAATGTACAACAACATATCTACCCGGTAAATTAATTCACTGTACATTTGACCTCCTATTAATAATTTTATTTTGATTTTTTGATAATACATGAAATTAAAAAGAAACAGAATTACACCGTGAACTTTGCTTCAATTTTATAAATCTAATAACTAAATACTAATTTGTTGTTTATTTTTTTCTAGTTGAAATATGATATTTGTTAAATAATGTCAATGAACTCAGTTAAGCTAAAAAGACCTCAGGGTAAAGGAGCTTGTTACGCGTTTTCGCTTAGTTAAGTTACTGATCCTCAAAGCCGAATCAATAATCACATTAGTTCCTGTATTAGGCCGTAATTACTAAATTTAATTAAACCGAGAACAACTCGCAGAATAGTAATTACTAGGCTGGAGTGTGTTATCAGCAATATTAATTAGTCTTATAAATATATTTTGAATTTTACTAAGGCATCTTATGGGCCATATGATTTTTTTACATTATATTAAACAGGTATTTACTGCGCGTCGATTCGAGTAGATGAAGCCACAACCTGAGAGTTGAACAAAGACATACCAAGATTAACGAACTTGTCGGTCGAACGGTTGGCTCAGTTGAAAGAGCGCTCGCACGGAACCCGAGAGGTCGCGGGTTCGACTCCCGCATCGTTCATAAATTTCCTATAAAATTCCATTATTTAGTAGGTACTAGATCATGTACGAGGTACGTTATTTCTTCAAACACAATAAAGATTGCCAAAACGATACTTCGTATGAGTTAGTGTTTCTCAGTAACCTTGGCATCTCTCCAAATAGAATTGATAGCAAATAAATGGTAAATGTTGAAAATGTATTTATTAATTTATTCTATTTATTGCTAATATTATTTTGTACAAATTTAATAAATGTATTATACTGTATTTAATATTGAAGTGATAGCTTCTTATGGGAGGGTAAACCGCCTCGTAACGTAACGCGTTACGGCACCAGTCTGTCTGGCTGAGAAAGGGAAGTAGGTAGTACAGCGGTAGGTAGGCTCCTCCTCTCTCGCTCTAACCAATTGTTCTATTTATAGGATTAAATAATGATGCTAATAGTGTACAAACACAAGATCCTATTAACATATTCAAGAATTGTAACTAAGAATAAAATATATTTTATAATCGATTAAAGATTTTATTAATAAATATCTTTACACTATCATATTTGTATACATAAAATTTAAGTTATTACCTAAGCTTTTCTCAAGTTAAGTAATTTATATATTCAATCGTTCAATTCAGATTAGTTTTGATCTCTTTTCAGATTACGCTATAATATAATAATAATATTGACACACTTTTACACAAATTATTTTGCCCCCAACTAGGCATAGCCTGTGCTATGGGTACAAGACAACCATATAATTAATATTCTTCTTACTTAAACATACATAAATACATATTATAAACATCCATGACTCGGAAACAAACATCCATATTCATCATCATTGCACCTACCGGGATTAGAACCCGGGAACTCTAGCTTAGTAGTCAGTGTTAATAACCATTCCGCTATATAGTTCATAGCACATCAATATCGCTCACCATACATTAGGGCACGTTCACACTACACTGTACGATATATTATTGGCTTATTATACGCCATAAAAATAAGCGTGTGCTGACTTCCTGCTGTGCCATATCGTGAGCCGCCCTCTTAAATCACCACGTTCTCCTCCGAACTTTATAATATCATTTGATATCCATGGAATGGCATTTTTCTTCTTTCGTAGCATTAGTTTACAAGATAGTGTCAAAATAGTCTTAATAAGCGAAGATGGGTACCTGATATGTGCGTCTTACATAACACTGCAAATGGTGTTATGGATAGTCCTCTATAAAGTTTGATAAACTTTAAAGTGCCATCACGATCTGTGCGTATTCCATGTTTATTTTCGATCAATTCTTCAAATAATAATGTATCGCATAACAACCCGATTATGAGAATTTGTAGAGAATTTAATGAAGGGTGTGCTGATTTTGATATATTCTTTACAAATATAAACTTGTTTAAAAATACTCTTTATAGAACTTGTTAGTTTACGTAAAATAATTTAATGTTTAACTTAAATTTTGTCATAATGTAATTTCTGTTGTGTCCACTTATTATTTTTTACTTTATTTGGTGAATGATGTTACTGGATCTGTGATTTTTATTGGATCTATGCTGTAATTGTTATTAGATGATAGTTTTATCTTGTTATCTGTTATTGTACCTACTTGTAAATAAATAAGTAGGCTATTTTACTGAAAGAACACTTTATGTTATTTTTATAAGTTAGTACTTCTGCATTCAAAGATTTTCTAAGAATTACTTGCCTTGTCTGGGAATCGGACCGACTTAAATGTAAAAAAAACACCCCTACTGTTATGATGTCAATCGAAAGAATGGCCAAAAACTAATAACTCTTCTTAAGTAACATAGGATTTTAAAAGAAAGTAGTCAATTAAGTGGGTATTATTTGTAAATTAATTAATTACATGCTTAAAATGTGATATCTGTTGTCTTACGCAAATCGTCAATTTTTACAGGTCCGGGGATCTGGCCGGCCATCTAATCGGTCCATTCGTACCAATACAAGAAGGAAAACATTCATTGTACGTTGTTCCTTTCCTTTAAAATACTATGTTACTTAAGAAGAGTTATTAGTTTTTGCTCTTGTGATTCCTCTGGTGTTGCAAGAGAATGTCGGCGGCGGTGATCACTTAACACCAGGTGACCCGTACGCTCGTTTGTCCTCCTATTCCATAAAAAAAAAATCTCATGAAACCACGATTCAAGTGAAACTTTTTTTAAACAAATAACATAGTAAACAGGATAATAGTTGAAAGAAAAAAAACAAATTGAAATATAATATGCTTTACTCTTTAATTAAAATTCTTTGTAAGGTGCGAGGCCGACATGAAAATGGTCTTGATATCTAATATATAAAATTCTCGTGTCATGGTGTTAAACATTGAACTCCTCCGAAACGGCTTGACCGATTCTCATGAAATTTTGAGTGCATATTGGATAGGTCTGAGAATCGGATAACATCTATTATTCATCCCCCTAAATGTTAAGGGTGGTCCACGCCAAATTTATTTTTTATTTTTTTGACTTTTTTTTTTAAATTTGTTTGATTATGAGTCAGCATTAAAAATGCAAATTTACACCCATCTACGATCAACAGTTACTTTTGTATCGCGATTTTAATATCGGCAATTAAAAATTTTCTGGGTTAGCTAGTAGGTATAAGTATAAATAAATAAATAATTTTCTTATTTTTATATTATACGTTTACATTCATACGTATTAGATAAAAGTAACAATTTAAATGAATAACTCTCAACTCAAGTAAAGTTTACATTTGTGTTTCTCAGACAAATACTTATATTATACTAATAAGGAAAGACGCCTTACCAAATATAGGTCCATATCTATATTATAGGTATTCATGTTTCATTCAAATTTTCATTAAAAAGGATAGGAAATCAGTTATTGAACTATTACAATAAGACTCACTCAGACCTATTGTAATAGTTCAATAACTGATTTCCTATCCTTTTTAATGAAAATTTGAATGAAATAAGACTCACTCAGACCTATTGTAATAGTTCAATAAATGATTTCCTATCCTTTTTAATGAAAATTTGAATGAAATATGAATACCCGTAATGACCTGAGAAGGGCTGAGTGAGTCTCTTATTGTAATAGTTCAATAACTGATTTCCTATCATTTTTAATGAAAATTTGAATGAAATATGAATACCTATAATGACCTGAGTCATCATCAATCAAGGTGCAAGAAACTGTGATACATAATTTTTCTCAGAAAATTTTATTATAATTCTATTTATGATTTAATGAGCCTAATGGTCTGTGGTATCTTTAAGAAAGTCATTTATGTTATAGTAAGCTTTAACACATAAACGTCTTTAATCAATTCTTTTGAATTTCGTAATACATGCATATTGAACATTTTCTGGGATCACTTTGTAGAAGAATAATATATTATATTGCCCCACAAAAGACTTACGAAGTCGACTAAGCAGAGTAGTAGGTCTATTAAGTTTATGTTTGTTCCCGGTATCGACATCAAGGGCTCTCCCATATTTCAAAATTCCCTACATCAAAAGGTGTTTCAAAATACATGAACATTGTTTACATTTCAGTTGTTTTACATTTATTGCAGCCTTAAATAAAGGATTTATCACGGGGGTTCCGAATAGCTGTCTCACCTGATTCCTGCCGCCGAATTCCACCTTCGCAACGCCACAAATTCGGATTTCATCCCTACCACCTGGATGTGTGGTGATCCTCCACAGTGCGGTTTTAAGAAGTTTTACCTTCAAAAAAAGCACGTACACCTTCCTTAAAGGCCGGCAACGCTCCTGTGATTCATATTATTTATATTCAATCTTAAAGAGTTTTTAAAGAAGCACCTATTGACCGTACATATTAATTTAAGTAATGTTCGGTCATATTAGAATTTTTGAATGGATTTTCTGAGAATTGATTATTACCAAAGCATAACTCATTAAATGTGAAATTTCTGGATCGCTTGGAGTTATTGATTAAAGCATAAAGCATCGTTTATAAAATATTGATTTACATCAATGAATTTTTAAAGGAAAAAATCAGTACTCAAGAGTCATTTAACCTATATATTATACTGATGAGATGAAAAGAATTTTACAGAAGTTCTCACAATGTAGAATTTATTTTGTGTGATCATTTTGATAAAGTACCGCAACAAAGAGAATAAGATAAAGAGAAATAAATTGAATGTTACGTCGTGTCCTTGACTTGATTTGTTAAAAACACTTTTACTGTCGACGTTTGAAGACTTCATTGTTTGAAACTTTAGGCAGTTGATAAACTCTTCTTTCCCTTTGCTTGAATATGAATTCTTATCTTATCTCACTAACTGATTAAATAATAAAAAAAACTTGAATTGACCTACAGTTTTAAAGATTTCAACAAACATGCTAAGTTTAGACGCCCAAGTGGGTGTACTCGAGCTAGTCTCGAACAATGTGTGACGTTGATGTGCCACATGTTTTGTTAGACTTTAAAATAAAGTGAGTATTCTGTATTTTATTAATTTCAATGTAAAATAACACGAAGCGTATGTAACAAAATTTGAAAGATGCCGTTGAGTGTTAAGATTCCACGCACACAAGCATCTAATAGTTACCGTAATAAAAAATCTATTGTTCTTAGGTAGTGCGGTATCTAGTTGGAGCGCACCGGTGACCAATCCTCCGTCTAAGATGCTAAGATTTACATAGCATGTATCATGTTACCTAGGGCTATCTATCCAGATTTACATTGATACAGTAGGAGCCGATGCCGCTTGCACGCCAGCGCTGGGATAGTCCAGTTTTATCATGCCAATCTAACAATGGTGCTAAAGCTATATTTTATGAATATTTGGTTCGGCTTTTAAGTATTGGTAACTTATTATATATCTTAATTGACATTGAGTAAGTAACTGTGTAATATAATTTTGGATCAATTTTACGAAATATTGTTTATATAGCGAGGTATGTTGCGCCAGGGTGCGTCTCTATACATTGGGAAAAAATTTGGTTGTTTTCTTACAAACTTATATATTTCTAGTATATAGATATAGAGTATTTTACAATGGCTGTAAAATTACATATTAATACACCTAAATACTTTTAATGACGATTCAAAAGCGCTTCCTTTAAGCCTGATTGAATAAATTTTACTTCACTTTGACTTTTAACGAGCTTATGAATTTATTAATATTCAGTTCGGCTTATAAGTAATCTGGTAAATTATTTTAAGTTTTAATTGACCATGGGTAATTTTATTTTAGATTTTGTTTAAAAATCATTCTTTTTTATAGGGCCATATGTTACGCCGGGTGCGTCTACAGTTTTGGTGAAGAATTTGGGTGTTTTCCTACAAACTTATATATTACTAGCTTATAATTGTATTAAGTTTTTACATTACCTCTTTACAATTGCCAATTTTTAAAGTATTAAAATTGATATAGTGTGTTATCCTTAAGAGATAGACATATGCCATCAAGATTTTTTTCCGTAGATTTTCTATGTAAGGTACACAATTCCACCATACATATTTTGTTATATCTGTTGGAAGCTCCCAGACTGCTTATTTGTTTTCGACACCTCCAACAAATATCGTTAAAATATAGAAATATATACACAAAAACTAAACAAATAATATACTTAAATACTCCTCCAAAACCATGCTATCCTTTGGTAAAAAACATCATAAAAACTGGTCCAGTAGATTTTGAGATTATCGCGAACTGCCATACGTGGCGGAGGACTTTGTTTTAAAATATGTAATGATTCGTTTTATATATTATGGTAATGTTTGGATTTTGATGTTTGCACCTTACTCTTTGTTTAATATTTGCAAGTAGACGAGTACATTTCTTCTGTAAAATAATAAGTTCATGTGTTCCTGTGTTCAAACAGTATAGAAGCTACACACTTACTCCATAGTATAACGCCGTAGTTTAACCACGCTTGTGCGTAGAAGTGGTAGACAGTCAGTACCATTAATCAGTATTGTATTGAAAACTAATTCCGTAGTATGAAACTTGTATAGTTTTTTTTTAAATATTGTGACACTTATACACAAATTATTTTCCTTAAGCTAGGCATAGCCTGTCTATAGCTTAGATAACTTATACGTCTGGACAGAGCCTCTTGCTGCTAGACAACCGATGAATACAGGCCAGCTTTATTACTTTAGCGTGTCACTTTGTGTTAGAATGCGTGCATTGCTCTGACAAAAAAGTCTTTTCGAAATCACTATAGGAAAGATGCCGGGGCACTCAATTATTACGTGCTTCAACAAGGACCAATTAACTTACATTAATAATATTTTGGCTTAGTACTTTACATCGATATGTAATTTTTATCTCTTTACAGTTTGAGAATCACTGCCAACAATGAAAATATTAAGTAGGGTACCGGTGGAATAATCTGTTATATGGATTATAATAATATATGGGAAAAAATCATAAAAACATAGATAATTGTTAAGAAACTTTGTGTTCCTCGCACAAATAGAGAATAATCCCTGCTAATATTATAAATGTGAATTTAAGTTTGTTTGTTACGCTTTCACGCCTAAACCACTGAACCGATTTTGATGAATTTTAATACAGAGATACACTAGAGGTTGAAAAAGGACAAGGGCTACCTTTAATTGCGAAAAAATAAATGGAGGTGATGAAATAGGGGATGGAAGTTTGTATGGGAGTTCGTCATTTTCGTAGATAAAACCAGAAACTTTGTGTTTTGACACTTGATAAGTAGTAATTCCTGAAAATGCTACCCAAATTAACTATTCCACGCGGAAGAAGTCGCGAGTAAAAAGTAGTCTATAATAAAATCGAACACTTATTCAAATAACTTAACAGCGTTCAGAAATAAAATCGTTGGGGTTTCGTCTGAGAAAACGCTGACAATTGCGATTTAAAACAACTGATACGGCGAGAATAATCAAGATGGCGTCTACACTAACATTACCACTAGGAAAATATTGTTACAAATGGTAGATTTATTTGACTTTCGGAATAAAACCATTTTCGGAATTACCTTACCCATTTGAAATATAATGATAAAGTAATTATGTTTACAAAGTTTTATGACTCTCTAACAAGGCTGTCGAAATAAAAAAAATTTCGTAGTTCAAAAATAAATTTATTTCTATAAATACACCTTAAAATGCTGACACAGATTCATATGCTATTAAAAGCTCTAGATTTTACAACCTTTAATGTAATAAGTAGTAATTATACATACTTTTCTTATAAGAATTTGACGAGATGTACAAGACATTCGTTCACCAGATGGTAAATGATACACCCTGCTCATCACAATGCAGTCCAACTCAGGATTCTTCAGGAGCGAGATTGCATTTGCGCTAATCCCTTTGATACATAAGATGTTAAAGGTCGGAACGCATTAGAGCACTGCACAGCGCGGCACTAAACGTCGAAATATTATTTCAATCATTTCGTATGGTGCATGTTGCACTAGATGTGAGCACCGCGACCCGCAGTGTAGTGCGACACAGCAAACGGTGCGTTGCTTTAGTGTGCGTATTTCTTATTGTTGAGTTTATAGAATTTTGTATCCGACATTCTGAAGTAAGTGTGAAATCGTGCAGAGTCTTTAAGAAGGCGAGGATACAAATATTGATATTCGCCTTCATAGTGTGACCTTGGCAATCTATTTCTTCATAATTCGTTCTTTTACTACACACAACAAAGAAATAATGACTTTGGATTTGTCCTCGTCACTATTGCTCATCTTGTAACGTTGCAACCATGAATTGTTATTGCGATTCAACTGACGACCTAAAATGAACTGCTTTACACCACGATGATTCATTAGAGCTATCCTTTATATTTAGGTTGCCGTCAAATCAAGTCGGAAATCGAATCGCAAACTGTTTTAGATCGTTGCTACTTTCTTAGCAGAAAGTGAATCATTTTGTTTTTTTTTACGAAAACACCTAAGCAAACCTTTAATTTTTAATTCAAATATATATAATATCATTATAGGTTTCGAAACGCAACGCTTACGATTCGAGTAAGAGAGACAGACTTATCCAACGACTGTACATCGTCATCTCTTACTCACGCCGCGGATCACAGACAACGAACGATTCAGTTTAGGTACCTAAGCTGAACTGCATCGGAATTGAATCGCTAATTAACATTTGATGGTAGGCCTTCTGGTATAGAAATGGCACAAGCTGCCAGTAATTGCAGTTGTAAGCGGAAGGTGCCGTGGAGCAACGTGAATTGACGCGCCGCTCTATTGCGGTCCGACCTTAAGTTTTATTAGTCCGAAATTCACTAGCTACGGTGCCCTTCAAACGGACACACTATAATGCTTGCACATTACTATTTCATGCGATATACTACAAATAAAATATATTACTACATTGATACTTCAGTGACCTTAAGGGGATTGTACATACTACTAGAATCACAACTTCAATAACATGACAGCGTTACTTATATTACATACATTGATAAACATATATAGTAAATATAAATACTTTATTTTAAATAATTCAAACAATTATATTTCCCCCGTTATTATACAGTCGTGTTTTGACCGCACTTTGAATACAAGGCCACGCAATGACAAACTGTTCAGTGAAAAACTGTCCAAATAACAGCGTATACAAATTTTAAAATGATGGAGTGTAGTATTTCACTAACTGGATGTTTTAATCTGTTTGCTTAATATTTTTTGATGCAGATGGCGTGGAATAATAACTCTTGAACGAGCTAACATCACTTTACTGTAAAATTGTATTTTAAGACTTATTACAAAATTTTTAAAATGTTTATATGACTGATATAATTTCATCTCATTGTATATTATGATAATTTGTTAATTTAATAGTAATAATGCTTTGTACAACATTTATATTTTTGGTTTTCAATGATCTTAAATTTACAGGTACTGAGAAAACATTTCAAATCTAATATCGATTGTTGAAATCTCGTAGTGGTGTATCAATGAGTTCGGTTTCGGCAGTTTCGTGCGTGTCTGTCGCCGCTAGCATGCCGGACGGGCGCAGTGAGATGGCGAGGGGTAATGCTGATCTGGCGCAGAGCTGCGACGCTCCTCGCGCCGACCCGACCGTCTGGTAGCGCGTACATTTACCTCGCCTGCAGAAAATAAAAGACATATTAATCAAATTTTAATTATTGGGCACGAAATATAAAATTAAACGTTTCAGGGTAGAAAGGAACAGTTCAATGTAATCAAGAGTTTTTGATTTTATTTATTTATAAAGAGATTTAATAAAAAAAAAACAACAAATTCTCGTGTCCCGGTGTTTGTTACCTAACTCCTCCGATACGGCTGAACTGATCTGCATGAAACATTATGTGTACATCGGGTAGGTCTGAGAATCGGCCAACATCTATTTTTCATATCCATTATATGGAATACAAAGGTAGGTACCACCTTTGTTAGTAACATATAAAGTAATAGCAATCCGAAGGCCACTAGAGTTTTAATGGAGTGCCGTGCGTTCTACATTTTGATTTACAATCGTCATACAATTTTAATACGTATAACTCCGTCAACTTAACTTGGGAGCTGGCTTGATTGACAGGAATAGGAAGTACGACCAGGAAGAAAAACTCAACAAAAGCGTTTTAAATCAAGGAGGCTAGGAAAAATAGATGTTAACCTCGCACAAAATTTTCGACCCAACATATTTTTGTAAGGCTCAGGGTCATTTACTGAAAGAAGCATTCAGATCAATAATGATCCAAATGTGTGTTTTTTTCTTCTAAACTGTGAATTTCTGCTTGCACTAGAAAAAAAAAAGCTTGTTATACCTACTGCTCGGTTAAGTTAATAAGTCGTTTAGTGCTCACTTCTACGCTTAGTAAACTCGTCAAGTCATTCATCGGTAATTGCGTTAGATTTTATAATAAGCTTCCTGAGAACATAATGGAAATGTCCCTCAAAAAGTTCAAAGCCAATATATTAAACATAAACTTATGGAAAAATCATATTACAATTTAAAGGATTATTTAGATGATAAGAAAGCATGGGTATTAATTGCTCTAAAAGATTTGAGCTTTAGTTACCCTTAATTAAATATAATAGTATTTATAATTATGAATAATTTTTGAAAAATTGATAATTTATACTAAAAGCAAAATGGTCAAATTATAAGTAGAGGTGTTAAGTGAGTGTTGTTGAATATATTTTAGATGTGTTCATCTAAAATATATTCTTGTTTTTTGTTATTTGGTTGAGTTCCTGTGACAGTTTTCATAATGCTCGCTTAAATGTCACTGCTTGTGGCGGCGACGTGGGACGGGTCGTTCCCTTCCCTAAAATATGGTCGAGGGAGGCGATGGCTGACCCATGCGTCATGCTCGTGAACGGGCGCTGCTTGCGGTGGCAGGATGATCCTGTAGCCGGAAACTCTACCTCATGATCTTAAAATTAAAAATTTTATATTTTTTATAATTACTAATAAAATGGTCGCTAAATACCCTTATTTATTTACGCTGTGTGTGAATTGATGCATCTACTAGATGTTAACCTCGCACAAAATTTTCGACCCAACATATTTTTGTAAGGCTCAGGGTCATTTACTGAAAGAAGCATTCAGATCAATAATGATCCAAATGTGTGTTTTTTTCTTCTAAACTGTGAATTTCTGCTTGCACTAGAAAAAGCAAAAGCAAAATGGTCAAATTATAAGTAGAGGTGTTAAGTGAGTGTTGTTGAATATATTTTAGATGTGTTCATCTAAAATATATTCTTGTTTTTTGTTATTTGGTTGAGTTCCTGTGACAGTTTTCATAATGCTCGCTTAAATGTCACTGCTTGTGGCGGCGACGTGGGACGGGTCGTTCCCTTCCCTAAAATATGGTCGAGGGAGGCGATGGCTGACCCATGCGTCATGCTCGTGAACGGGCGCTGCTTGCGGTGGCAGGATGATCCTGTAGCCGGAAACTCTACCTCATGATCTTAAAATTAAAAATTTTATATTTTTTATAATTACTAATAAAATGGTCGCTAAATACCCTTATTTATTTACGCTGTGTGTGAATTGATGCATCTACTGTACCATGGCCTGGTATTATTGTTGATACAGTAGTAGTCGGCCGTGAATGTACTCAATAGCTCTTGTTTTTACGTATTAATTTATATTTTTTTTTGAGTATTTGTAGTTTGACTATTATTGCTGCATCACTTTACATATATTGTAACTGAAATCATTTGTGAGTGATTGCCACAAAGAGTTTCTTGCCACTTCTTATTAAAGCTCAACCCTCAAAGGAGGTGGATATAAAAAAAAAATCATTTCCTTGACCTGCCTGAATAAGGTGATTTTGATTTGATTACCCTAAAGGATTGAGCTGTTGATTACTGTTAGTAAAAATATAATATTAATTACAAGTTTAAGCAGAATTGTCAAATTGTAAGTAGAGGTATTTGGTGAGTATTCCATGATATGTAGGATAATATGGATGTATTAGGATTATTTTATTGTTGTTTGCTGAGTTCTCGTAACAGGTTTCATCATGCTCGCTTAAATGTCACTGCTTGTGGCGGCAACATGGGACGGGTCGTCCCCTTCCCTAAAATATGGTTGAGGGAGGCTCATGCGTCATGCTCGTGAACGGGCGCTGCTTGTGGTGGCGGGATGATCCTGTTGCCGGAGACTCGGTTTCAGATTATTAAAAGTTATTGTGTATATATATATATGTATGGATATATATATGTTTATTTATTTATAATCGCTTATAAAATGCTCACAGAATACCTTTTTTTTATTGATTTATGGTGTATGTGGATGATGCAGCTACTGTCCTCAATAAATTTTGTATTAATTTACATTTACTTTTTTGACTTACTCGTGTAAGGCATTGACTATTTGCATTTTACATATTATATTGTAATTGAAATGATCTGTAAATCTTGATATAAAAGAGTGGCAATGAGTTTCTTGCTACTTCTTCTCATTAGCTCAACCCTTTACGAAGTAGCGGTAGATTCAATAAGAAAAATATTTTATTTTTTTTGACATTCATAAGTGTCATTTCCGTGACCTACGTGAATAAACTGATTTTGATTTGATTTGATTTGAGTGGGGAATTTGATTGTATTTATTTAAATAATATACTTTTAAAGGATTAACACGCGTGTAATTGTAACATTAGATTTTGTGTAAAAGTAACATTTTATTATTTATTTATTTATTTATTTATCTACAAATACCAACATTTGTTTACATTGATGCGTTATATATTTATAATACAGACTAAATATATTGTATTTAATGTAACAAACAATTACAGGTATCTACCACATGCTATAATAATTTTCACGAAGTAAATATTAGTTCAAGAGGAAAAAAAATATGTGCTAACAAGTAATAATGGTTAAATGATTTGGTTTTAAAATATTATTATTTAAGATTATTATATATGTTATAAAACTAAGAAACATAATTATAATGACTACATTATATTCACTAAACTTACATACAAATAATTTACGAACTGTATGGACAGAAGTCGTGAAATTAATATCGATGTAATCGCTATATATGTTTACCATCTTGCACAGCCTAGGAATAGGAGAGTTCGCTCCAAACATACATCTTCGAACCGGTGGAACTAGCGGAATAACTTGCTTCCGGGGATATCTACTAGGGACACGACAAATTAATTTTATTCAGAAGCTAAGGACAGTCAATCTTGCCATTTAAAAGTTTTAATACAAAGATAAGATCGATTAGAGTTCGCCTGTCTTCTAAGGAAGCCATTTTGAAAAAAACTAGTCTATTAGCATAGGTAGACAGACTTTTTCTTGAAAGTCCGTTCGAATAAATTAAATGCCAAATAAATCTTTTTTGAATTCGCTCTATTCTTAACATGTGTGTCGCATAGTGAGGTCTCCATATTCCAATATGCTCCGTACCAATGAGTAAATTGAAATGTAAATTGAAATATTTAAGGAGTTGTTACGAAATACTTGTATGTTTCTAATTAAAATCCTAATATTTTAGATGCCCGAGAGGTAACATACTCTATATGAGGAACGAAAGTTAACTTAGCATCAAAAACAATGCCCAGATCTTTAACTTGATTTAACTTATGAATAGAAGTCCCATTAATGCTATAATTTTCCGTGAAAAAGTAATAAAGTGGCACTTACCTGAGGTTAATACCATACCATTATAATGGCACCATAAAGTAATTCTCTCGAGATCTGATTGTCTGGTACAGTCTTCAATTGAATTAATTTCTTTTAATATTTTCAAGTCATCGGCATAGAGATAAGGTTTTGATGATTTTATGGAATTGACGATATCGTTAATAAAAAAATTGAAAAGTAGGGGCTCTAAATGAGAGCCCTGCGGTACACCAGATGTAATAAATTGAGGAGAGGAATTGAAGCCATTCACCACTACAAAAAAGTAGTGACTAGACAAATATGATCTTAACCATTCCAAAAATATGTTGGATATACCATAAGCTGATAATTTGGCGATCAAGACACTATGACACACTCGATCAAAAGCCTTACTGAAGTCAGTATATATTATTATTATTTAAGTTAAACCAACGTTTTAAGACCTTTCCAGATCTCGTTTTCAGAGGGACAGTCCCCCAGTCATCCCAAGAGAGAGAGAAAAATCTAATGTAAAAACACAGTTACAATTACACGCGTTTTAATCCGTTTTATTTAAATTTGTAACACTCGCGTTAATCAAAGAATTTGATTATAATCCAATAATTTTATTAAATGAAAGAAGCCCGCTGAGTTTATTACTTGTTCTTCTCAAATTCGAGGCATACGAGTATCTTTTCTTATGGGTAAAATATTTGAATTTGAATTTCAACAAGCTCGCTTGCTTAAGTTAATGGACAAATCGCGTGGCATTAATGGATTCTGTGCAATCGATCTAAAGCCCCTTGCGAAAAGTTCGTGAATGTATCGATGTGTGATGGTTGATAGACGGATCAAGTTCTCTGTTTCAAATTGTTAGCGTTGAAGGTCTTTTAAATAAAATATTTTAAGGTCCTTTATTTTTAATTTATCATTAATGTGGAATGAGCTTCCATGTGCGGTGTTTCCGGGACGATACGACAAGGGCACCTTCAAAAAAATGCGTATACCTTCCTTAAAGGCCGGCAACACTCCTCTTGTGTTGCAAAAGAATGTGGGCGGCGATGATCACTTAGCATCAGGTGAACCGTACGCTTGTACACACAAATAAAAGATTTATAAGGGTTCTTGGAAAGCGCATAGGATGAAAGTCTTACGAGTGCCATTCTTGATGAAAAGATTTGATTTCCTGGCATATCCTGACGATTGTCAGGATATGCCAGGAAATTGACACATTATCAACCATCGCGCTTATAATCCTGCGTATTAGTATCGCAAACCGCTCAAGATAAATGTACCAGAATGCTGATACCTATTCTAACGTAAGTATAATAAAGAGTATAAAATTTATAGATCTACTGAAATTCCTATAAAATATTTCTACATTCGTGGCTTACCACGAAACTCACTTTTTTAACTCGGCTCTAGTTCTCAAGACTACCTTAAACCATTTATATTGTAAAGTTAAATTACTTAAGGCAACTGCCAACCAAAGTGACATCTCAAAAGTTATCTCTACTTTTAACAGACAAGTCACTCAAATTTAAATTATATTTGTTCGGAGCAACTTTAACTGCAGAGGGCCTACTATGAACTGTTATTACGATTCAATTGACGACCTAAAATGAACTGTTTTGCTATTTCATACCAGGGTGTAATTTATGCTATCGAGTTTAAGTTGAAGTCAAATCAAGTCTAAAATTGTATAGTTATAGTACCATGAGGTAATTTAACTTATCAACCTAAATTGGATAGCTTATCTGTAAAAGTGAGCGCTTAAAAAAAGGTTGCTGTGAGAGTGGGAAGGGAGAGAGTGTTAATATATTTTATATGTACCTTTATAATATATAAAAAATCAATAACCTTAAATATATTTCAACATAACATATATTAAACAAATTTGATAGCACTAAAATTCAACAAAAATTACGTAAGCTCATAATTATAATAGTTCCTTAGATTATGGTTTGTTCTCTGCTGCGCACCAACTAGATTCCGCAGGCGTAGTCGCAAAGTGCGGCAACTAATACTACGCCCAACTGGGAGTACTCATAGTCTCTCAGTCTCGAACAATGTGTGACGTTGACTTGCCAGATGTTCTGTTAAACTTTGCTAATAATTGAAACTAAAATACTGGGTTGCGTAGTAAACCTTTGTAAAAAGAATACTACAAGAAATAAGAAAGACACTGGGATCACATATCATCAGTAAATATTTTGTATTTCATTAATTTCAATGTAAAATAACACGAAGCGTATGTTACGCAATTTGAAAGATCCCATTGCGTGTCAAGATGCCACGCACACAAGCATCTATTAGTTGCCGTAATAAAAAAGCTATTGTTCTGAGTAGAGCGGTATCTAGCTGGAGCGCAGCGGATCCAACCCTTAATCTAAGTATAGTACCTAATTGAATTAAACATAAAAGTAATACTACTCCAACATTTCACTAATTCTATCGGTCAACTAATTAATAGATATTGGTCAATTTTGAAAATGTATTGTGATCAGTAAACAAAACTTTATGATAATGATTATGCTATATGATACTTGTCGCAAATTTCCGCGCTAAATTTAGTATAAATAATGTATGAGGTTAAATATATAATTCCTTGCTTCATCAACATTGAAATGTAACTAACCAATATTAACTACAATCATTTACCTAATTTACATAATTTTAATTTAGGTTCATTTAAAAAGCCATAAAAGGCATTTATTTTCTCATAATTGATTCCTTTAGAATTCTTTTTGATGACATTAATTCTAATACTACTGCCGCTTCAAAAACAAATGGCACTATGTGTGAGAAGAAGCGGCGCAGGAAACTCTCCCAGCATTATTTTTTTGCGCTGTTTTGATTAAAATATACAATATTCTACTGTCATTATTATTGGATTGTTAAGCTGTCCGATCACTTAGATATACAGCGATGAAATAGTAGGATTTACGACGGAGCCATTTTTTAATAAAACATTTAAATTTATTTATAGATAATGCCTCAACAGTGGCATTAGAAAAGTGTATACTTTTACCCTGGTGAAAAATTTTTTTTGAAACGGGTTATATACAAATTTATAATATTAGTATAGGTATATACTAGCTAGCCTGCCTAACTTTTCAGCAGCTACCACATAGCTTAATAGATTTTGCTTCATTTGTTGTTTAAAAGTAAAACTGGTTAAGATTAAATTATTTATAAGCATGTATATGACAAGCAAAGTCAACTGAATTAAAATACACTAGAAGTTTTTTAAAACAAAATTTATATTGGAATATAAATATATATATAGTGAATGTCGCGGGTTCGAGTCCCGCATCGTTCATAAATTTTGTTTTCAAATTTCGTTTATGTAATTAATCCCAGAAGTGACGTTTATCACTTTAAAATATAACAAATTGTTAGTGACTTTAATTTAGAATAGATATAATTGATAAATTTGTTGATAAACTCACCGGCTACAACGACATCTCAGCAGACGTAAGAAAGCCGTCCGAAATGTTCTATTGAAGATAGTATAAATGATTGGGTTGATGGTGGATGACATATATCCCAGCCACAAACAAACGTCGACTACGTGCTCTAAAACAATATACAATTAAAAGATAATATAAGAATAGGATCAAAGTGAAAAGTTTAGATGAGGATAAGATCTGAGTTAAAAGTTAAGATGAGGATAAGATCTGAGTTAAAATTTAAGATGAGGATGAGGTCTGAGTTAAAAGTTACGTTGAGGATAAGATCAGAGTTAATGGCTACGATGAGGATAAGATCAAAAATAATAGTTTTGATGAGGATAAGATCTGAGTTAATAGTTACGATGAGGATAAGATCAGAGTTAAAAGGTACGTTGAGGATAAGATCAGAGTTAATGGCGTCAATGAGGATAAGATTTGAGTTAATAGTTACGATGAGGATAAGATCTGAATTAATAGGTGCGATGATGATAAGATCTGAGTTAAAAGTTAAGATGAGGATAAGATCAGAGTTAAAATTTAAGATGAGTATGAGGTCTGAGTTAAAAGTTACGTTGAGGATAAGACCTGAGTTAATGGTTACGATGAGGATAAGATCTGAGTTAATGGTTACGATGAGGATAAGATCTGAGTTAATGGTTACGATGAGGATAAGATCTGAGTTAATGGTTACGATGAGGATAAGATCTGAGTTAATAGTTACGATGAGGATAAGATCTGAGTTAATAGTTACGATGAGGATAAGATCTGAGTTAATGGTTACGATGAGGATAAGATCTGAAATAATAGTTACAATGAGGATAAGATCTGAGTTAATAGTTACGATGAGGATAAGATCTGAGTTAATGGTTACGATGAGGATAAGATCTGAGTTAATAGTTACGATGAGGATAAGATCTGAGTTAACAGTTACGATGAGGATAAGATCTGAGTTAATAGTTACGATGAGGATAAGATCTGAGTTAATGGTTACGATGAGGATAAGATCTGAAATAATAGTTACGATGAGGATAAGATCTGAGTTAATAGTTACGATGAGGATAAGATCTGAGTTAATGGTTACGATGAGGATAAGATCTGAGTTAATAGTTACGATGAGGATAAGATCTGAAATAATAGTTACAATGAGGATAAGATCTGAAATAATAGTTACAATGAGGATAAGATCTGAGTTAATAGTTACGATGAGGATAAGATCTGAGTTAATAGTTACGATGAGGATAAGATCAGAGTTAAAATTTAAGATGAGTATGAGGTCTGAGTTAAAAGTTACGTTGAGGATAAGACCTGAGTTAATGGTTACGATGAGGATAAGATCTGAGTTAATGGTTACGATGAGGATAAGATCTGAGTTAATAGTTACGATGAGGATAAGATCTGAGTTAATAGTTACGATGAGGATAAGATCTGAGTTAATAGTTACGATGAGGATAAGATCTGAGTTAATAGTTACGATGAGGATAAGATCTGAGTTAATAGTTACGATGAGGATAAGATCTGAAATAATAGTTACGATGAGGATAAGATCTGAGTTAATAGTTACGATGAGGATAAGATCTGAGTTAATAGTTACGATGAGGATAAGATCTGAGTTAATAGTTACGATGAGGATAAGATCTGAGTGAATGGTTACGATGAGGATAAGATCTGAAATAATAGTTACGATGAGGATAAGATCTGAGTTAATAGTTACGATGAGGATAAGATCTGAGTTAATGGTTACGATGAGGATAAGATCTGAGTTAATAGTTACGATGAGGATAAGATCTGAAATAATAGTTACAATGAGGATAAGATCTGAAATAATAGTTACAATGAGGATAAGATCTGAGTTAATAGTTACGATGAGGATAAGATCTGAGTTAATAGTTACGATGAGGATAAGATCTGAGTTAATAGTTACGATGAGGATAAGATCTGAGTTAATAGTTACGATGAGGATAAGATCTGAGTTAATAGTTACGATGAGGATAAGATCTGAGTTAATAGTTACGATGAGGGTAATATCTGAGTTAATAGTTACGATGAGGATAAGATCTGAGTTAATAGTTACGATGAGGATAAGATCTGAGTTAATAGTTACGATGAGGATAAGATCTGAGTTAATAGTTATGTTGAGGACAAGATCTGAGTATAAAGTTAAGATTAGGATAAGATATGAGTTAAAATTTAAGATGAGGATATGATCTTAGTTTAAAGTTACGATGAGGATAAGATCTGAGTTAAAAGTTATGTTGAGGATAAGATCTGAGTTAATAGTTTTGATGATAGGATAAGATCTGAAATAATAGTTACGATGACAGATCCAGTACAACTACAAAAGGAAATTTCTCTAAGGCTCAATTTCACCAACTCTGAATTTACACCATACTAGCTATCCCCTTAAACCTTTACACTGTCGATTTTCTGGATGGTTAACTTCAATTAATAGATAATATAGAATAATTTATAGAAATAGATATCTTACACTCGCATAGCTACTCTATGACGTTGAAGGAATGGATTGAATAAATGCGTAATGCACCCAAGTAAAATAAGGAAGTTTGTCGTACAGTGCCACGTTCTACTTTCTTTTAATTGTTCGGATAATACGTTAACTTGACATTTGAGTTAACAGTGATCCCGTGCCTCTGTACATTATGATGTACTCTGTGCGTACAACGTTCGTCACAGATACAGTTATTCTAGTATAGAGGTTTTATACCTAGATTAAATATTGATGAAACGTTAAATGCTTTTACTCGCGAGTTACTACCAACTTATTTCAGGAATAAGATTTATATAGCGTTGGTGAAATCGGCCCTAAGACTGTTCTTATTTTTTTATTTAATAATAAGTAATGTATACCTGGTACAATACAGGCCGGGCATGAAGCAAACAATATATTGAGTAGAAAAAATGGCGCCCAGCACAGCACGAAGGTGAAGAAGACAAGTCCTAGAACCTTGGTGGCTTTCTGTTCGTTAGCAACCGCGTTTGCAGATAAAGATCTTCCTTTCTTGCGATTCTTTAGAAACCTGTTTAATTTAAAAAAAATGTAATAACTTGAAAATATTAAAGTTTAACTTTTTAAAATTTAAAGCCTGGCCTGTTTTTATCCGTTGTCTAGCAGCAAGGCTCTATATATATACGTATACATAAAGTATCTACAATTAAAATATAAAAGACTTGCTTTTATCAAAGAAAATACTATGTGTAACTTAAAAATATAAACTTGGCAATTTACACAACTCTGAAATGTAAATCGTTTTTTAAATTTACAAACTTTTATTTTCTAAAATGAAAACCTTAAAAAATCCCTGGAGACTCTCTGAATGGGAACTGTTTTAAGTTGTGGTGAATGATACGCCTTGCTCATTACAACCCGTTGTGGATTCTGGTATTCCAGAATCGAAATTTTGAGTGGGTTCGTAATTGCGCTCGGCACTTTTCGACAAAAAAAAATAGTCCGACAATTTAGTGCGCGACCGTCCCACGAAAACATGATGAAAAATCTAATTGGCATCATGAGCCTTTGTCATTGGTTTACAGGGTGATTTTTGAAAAAGGCGGTGATAGGCAAGTCGGAAACTACGAAACTATAAAACAAATAGTATGTATAAATAACTAAAAGCTAAAAAACCGAGAGATTTTTGTTTAATTATATTAAACCAACGTATTTGCTTCGCTAAAGAACCTCCATATTTAATAAAAAAACTCGCTGCTTTTAAAACATGTTTTTTAGTTTTACTTAAACTTAAATTAATTTTATTTATTTTTTATTAAACATCAATTCTACTTATTGTTGAGCTCGTGTTCTTATATTGTTTATGTCATTATTTTTACATCATTCTGTTCAACGTAAAAATATTGGATTGCCATCGGATCTTGAAACATAATAATAAAAAAGATATCAGGAGTGGCCGACTGTGAAATTTGCAGTAGTCGTAAGCTTAAAATTAATCTCAGTTCTAAGAGAACAAGTGACTCACTGTTAAACGATAGCTTTTATGAGAATCACGTTACGTTAACTATTATTAAATGAAACTTCACGCTAACACTTTATAATAAATCATAAGTGTTATGGTTTATAGTTATATGGACATTCCAATTAGTACAAACATTCAATTATGATAATTAATATTAATAGAATAATTTGTTACCTGTTAATATTATATTGTTTTAGTTATTAATAAGTATATTTTTAGTAATTGTAATATTATATAAACACATGCAAAATCTTAGTGATGTCACTTTATTAGAAGTTGGTAGTTTCGTATTATTACGATTGGTAGTAGGGTAACAGCTACGAATTGTTGTCAAGCCTCAGCTATTGGCCAGTTCTTGTTTGGGGCAGTCCAAAGTATCGGACGTGCTGGCTGCTGGTCAGCCGACTACCCTATTGTTATAAATCATTTAGTATTACTTGTATATAGTCGTGATTATAGTGAAATAATTGAATATATATTCTATTCAAGTGGTCGTAAAAATGTTTTTTATAAAAGTTATAAGCTATCGTTTATAAATGTAAATATATATAATGCGGATATTGGTTCTGCGCAATCTATCTCGAACACTCACCTCAAAGTTAATGCATTTGGCGCTGCAAGACTAATCTTTAGAGGGTTCATCTTGGCTCTTCTTGTCTCTGCAGATATGTTGTCTGGTGTCTGAGTTCCGACGTCGTGGCTCTTCATAGAACCAGAATTCATGCCGTTGCCACATCCATTCATGTAGCTTAGTTGTGGGTGGGACACGCTCATGCCGATCTTGTTGTGTTGTGACCTTTATTAAATACGTGATAAATACTAATGAAAGAAAGAAAGAAAAATCAGTTATTCACGTCAAAATGACATAATATATGAATGTCTTCAAAAAGTTTAGGGCTATTATTTACTGGGACACCACGGTGACCCAACCAGCCGCCGCTACCAACCTAATATATACAGCTCTATACGCATTTACTCATCTGGTGTCCGTTTGGTTGCGCAACAAATTAAGTGGCGCGACCAGCCCGAACGCGTCATGACTCTGGTGTCCAGTTCGGTAGCTTACGGACGCCATGGCGGCTCAACCAGTCACGCAGTGTCCCGGTGAAATATAGCCCCTAATGAGATAAAGTCTCATTACCTGGTGACTGATGTTACACGCCATGTCATATGTCTGGTCGACCCCGGTGAGAGGTCTGGTGAGCTTCTGGTATTCAGACGTCGTACTGTCGATGTTGAACTATTGTCGAATGCGCCGCATTTCCTTTAGCGAAAATATTATTAATCTACGAAATTATTAGTCCTATTGTAAAGCAGAAAAGTAAAAAGAATTAAGAGTTTTATGAATTAATATGCAAAATCTTGTATTGACCGTTGAATATTCTAACATATTATAAATTACCATCTTTCGTGTTCCCAAATCTCTAACGGACACGTGTTTCACATCATAATGTTTAAAGCTAGCCAAACGTCAAGCTGTCGCAAACATACATGAACTGTACACGTAAAGACGAGGACCTTACCTTAAACACTTTGATAAACCAGGCCCATTAGATCTTGATTGAGTAAATTAATTTATCGTGAGTTGGTGCCAAACTAAAATCACTAAGTTATGAGATAAAAACGTAAAGAATATACCCATATTACCTCCGCTTTTTTTTTGGGTTGAGAACAATCATTGTTAGAAATAATATATCAGATTATATTACATATTAATGCTTAATCGAAACTAGAGATATGATATAATGTATGTTGGCTTCATTGCCTTTTTAGAAGAGGATAATTCTTAAAAGCCACGGACTTATCACCCAATTTACTCTATCTCTCTCATAACCATTCGCTATTCGACTCCTATTTACCGCATCCATCTTATTCAATCAGTAATTATACGGGCGAGTTTATATGACTTTACTATAACAATTGAAATCTGATAGTTTATTTATTTGGAAAAAATACGAACTGAAAAAAAGAATACGGCTAAGTTAATTAAATCTACAATAAACAGTTGAGTTTTGAATGAACCCCTAAATGGAAGATTCATTATGGTTTCAATAACAGTTATATCACGAGAAGATTAGGTTCATTGCCAAATTGCCAATGGACCGACCGATACGGACACAATTATTTTAATACATATTGTAATTGCGTGAATCTTCGTTATTAAATTCTATATATATAGATTAATCATTATTTTTTTGACTTACTCGTTCGTGTAAGGCATTGACAGATACTATTTGACGTTTGAGTATGTTTTGTTGCATCACTTTATATATTATATTGTAATAGAAATGATTTGTAAAACGATGAAAATGTAAGTCTTGATTTAAAAGAGTGGCTTGAGTTTCTTGCTACTTCTCCTCATTAGCTCAACCCTATACGAAGTAGCTGTAGATTCAATAAGATTTTTTTTCATTCATAAGTGTCATTTCTGTGACCTACATGAATAAAGTGATTTCGATTGATTGATTGATATAGATTATGAGTATAAATTAATGAAGGTTAGATCATTAATAAAATTGCTGGGTTTCAAGTTCAAGATAATGACTTGGAATGTATTGTTCTGAATTGATGAAATTTTTCTTTTGTTTAAACGCTTTTTCGAAATCAATATTAGGGTTATGGTAGGTAAAGCGGCTTTAATACATTTTAATTTCAGACTGGCTTTGTTTCACTACAACCAATGCGATCCATTGTGATAATCACTTAAATAGTGTCTTATAGCTCACTGTTTTGTATCGAACCAACGTATATCCCAAGTGGTTGAGGCACTGGTCTTCCAAAAAGATGATAAGTTTGGGTACTAAATGTCTTGTGCGCTAACTTCATTACAGCGTACTACAAGGTGGCCTCATGCCGTTGCCATATGGCAACGTGAGCAAACAGGAAGTTGGAGTACCACATTCAGAGAGGAAGTGTATGTGGGATTGAGAGGTGTTTATTTACTCTGCAGTGCCTTTTAAAATCCAGGTTAGTATCCGTAAATTTTCCCTATGTAACGCTACTGCTTCATGCGCAGCTTTTTTATTGAAGGCTTAGATTAGGATTTGATTTTGGAATGGGTTAAGCCCAGAGTGATGCTCCAAAGTTTACATTATTCTTGCAAATATGAGGTGTTAAGGATTGATTTGTTTAGACTCCTTGATTCTTGAGTATTACAAAATCAATAACAATGAAGTTTATTGAAGATCCAAGTATCAAAGTTGATCTTTATCAATATTTAGTCAATGTTGCTGATTTATGCGACTTACATTTGGATTATTTTTATAATAGAAATGAAAAAAATCATAAAGTAGATATTTTTATGTGTTTTGAAACCATTCATTCAATCTTGATGGTATGTGTATGAGTGTTTTTTGTTGCGTCAATTGATAACAACATTCTGCAACGATGCAATAGTTGCTTACGTGAAGCTTTTATTACACGTTAATTTATCTCATTAATGTTGGTAATTTGTGGTGTAAATTGTTGCTAAATTTTGTGTTTAATCATAAACACAAAATTAAGCAACAAATTCATGCCTTTTAATTACGTTAAAAAAAGTATTGTATTTAAATGTGTCATTTTAAAAAACAATCAAATCAACTTAAATCAGACTTATTTATAAAAAACAACAAATTCTTCAACTTCCTCATCTTATCTATCATGACTGATAATCATGATTGGTGTATCCAAGGCATGAATGCACACCCGCCATCGATTCCTATAGAAGAAATTCGATGGGCATTTCTCACCATGTTATAAAAATTTCGGGAGGTTCTTCGCCTTTAGGAAAGTCAACGTGGGGCTTCGGCCACGAGTTTTATTACCTTCAGTATATCCAAGAACGATTAACGTTTCCAAAATTTTGTGTTCTTCCTCATTATATAACGGAAATAGCTTAAGAAATATTGACCGCAAATTGTGGCCAGTCGTGTCCTAATTCAAAATAAAACAAGCTCCAAAAGTATTGACTGATTGGAGCGCCTTGCTGTCCACAGTATTCTCAGCATACATTTCCGCACTAGAGTCATGCTCGCACTCATGCAAGAGCCCAGGCGAAGACGAGCTAAGGGTGTCGCCGTCGACGGATACGTCTGGGAGGACATCATCATACCTCAATATCATCAGTTTGCTGTTTCTATCCTATTTGAAGTCCTGTTTTTGCAAAATTGCAAATTTGTCTTCATCATATTCAAACTTTATTGTTTTCGCGTATTTGAATGCGATAGTAAATTTGACGCCATTATTTACCATAAATCTATTAGTTTCGCTATAAGCTTTTATAGTACAAAGAGAAAACAAAAATTATATAAGTGATTTTATGAACCATGTGATATTATGATTTAACCCTCGATTTTATGACCGATTTTTATTACCAGATTCTAATGTTTGTTTCCATGGAATTATATTGATATTTTGTCTGAAAAGTATTATAAAATATAGAGGCACATTTACATGTTTAACACGAATATAATGCCTCTATTTATTTTCCAAAAATTTTTAGAAGTTTTAGTATGCAAATGTAATGCAATATTTTGTTATTTCTTGTGTGAAATAAAAACATGTCTATGTCTTTGATTAAGTGAAAAACCTCCAAACTTATATTCTATAAAAGTAGTATAGATATCCTTACCTTCTCTGAGTACCTCCCGGTACAGGCGTTGCAGCCAATATAGCTTGTCGCTTCAGCAGTTGAACAGTTAAAGCGAATGACACCACCATCGTTAACATCGGAATATAAAAGGCCACCAAAGAGCCGAATATCCAAAACAATCTGTTGTTTATAACACACAGCTCGGGGGTTGGCATGATGTTCCCTTTGTTTATGAGACCTGAGAAAATTACAAAATGCTAATGCTAATAACTAAAACTACATTATTCATAATGACTTATCGGAGGTTTTGAACATCGCTAATAGACGCTTGTTAAAAATGGTATTCAAAATCATATTAGAGCTAAAACGTTCATTATCTCTTCGATAAAGCTGACGTGATTTATAGTAGCTAGGACCATTCTATAACCCTACTTTAAGACCTCTATAGCAGAAAACATGGCCGACATCGATGAGCTGTTTTGTATTTTACGTTTCTTTTTCGATGTCAGTCAGTTCATAGCTGTTACTAGATTACATACCAACCTACAGACACAGTAGACTTGCAGTAGACACATCAAAACAGACTAGCCTCATTGCTTAAAACTTTGATTTTTGAAGTTTGAACATATTTCTACATCGCCTTTTGACAACTGACAATCTATTGACATTGAAAATATATTTGTTTCTATAGACAATTCCTCATGAAATCAGTTAAAAGCATGTATTTTTGTATGAAATGGCAACATTGCGTACTATAGAGACGTATTAGTTATCTGAGGTTTATCAAACGATTACTTTTCAATAAATAAATTATGATTAAGGAATTTTATTGAACGTTCGATAGGCTTAAAACACGTTCCTACTAATATAGGTTTATACCTTCGATAAGCATTTTATTGTGAATAAGGCGGTTAGAATTAACGTATCGACGAGCTGTCATTTTGATTCGTCAGTGTGTGCGTTAACTTGTGTTTTGGTATTCAAAATACTAATGAGCTAATGCCAAGCGTAGCTGACTGTTTACAACTTATCAAACAAAATCGGTTACAGCAAGAACAGCCATACCTTTTCTATTTTGCTGTATCTCCGGTACAAATGTTCTACTCTTTCTTTTTTTATATGAGAGGGGGCAAACGGGCAAGAGGCTCACGGGATGGGGAGAGGTGAGGCAATCGCCCATGGACATCCGGAACAACAGGTGTGTCAAGAAATGCGTTGCCGGCCTTTAAGGTGGGAGTATGCTTTTTTCTTGAAGGTCCCTAAGTCGTATCTGTTCGGGAAGACCGTTGCCGGTAGTTGATTCCACAAAGTAGCTGTGCGAGGCAAGAAATTTCGAACAAAACGCGCGGTTGTGGAATGCCAGACGTCTACGTGATGCGGATGGTACTTTGCACGTAATGTCCGATGGTAGAATTCGGCCGCTGGAATCAACCCGAACAGCTCCTCTGAGCACTACCCGTGATAAATGCAGTAGAAGATGCAGAGAGAACCCACATCTCTACGCAATGCTAGAGAATCAAGCCGATCGGAGATGACTTGATCGTCGATGATTCGAGCCGCTCTTCGTTGTATGCGGTCAAATGGAAGAAGCTGGTACTGGGGAGCACCCGCCCAGAGGTGAGAACAGTACTCCATGTGAGGCCGAATTTGCGCCTTATAAAGTTGCAGGCGGTGGCTTTTAGTGAAGTACTGTCTCGCCTTACTTAGTACATCAAGCTTTTTAGAGGCCAGTTTGGCCTTCTCTTCCAAGTGACCACGGAACTGAACGTCGCTCGATATATCGACGCCAAGTATTCCAATACAGGCTGTGGCACTTAGAGGAGTGATCTCGAATCGAGGGGATACGACAAAGGGAGACTTTTGAGTGGTGAACGCACAAACTTGTGTCTTCTTGGGGTTGAATTGGACTAAATTTTGTCGGCCCCATTCCGAGATTTTGCAAAGCATAGTCTGGATTTCAGATAAAAGTTTGTTCCGGTTCTCGTCGACGCTATCCCGGGACATGTTGGCACGGCCGGTGTAGGAAGCATACCCTGTGCTGTCGTCCACATAGCAATGAATATTGCTGATTTGCAGCATATCATTGATATGCAGAAGAAACATTAGGGGATAGCACACAGCCTTGCGGGACACCAGCGTTTATGGGTTTTAAGACGGATCATGCACCGTTGATATCAACCTTGATGCTCCGATCAGCCAAAAAGATAGTGACTCATTTGCACAACTTCTCGGGAAGCCCATAGGATGGCAGTTTCGCTATAAGCGCTTTATGCCACACCCGATCAAATGCCTTCGCTATGTCCAAACTCACCGCCAACGCCTCTCCCTCCGACTCAACCGCTTGCGCCCATTTATGGGTGAGGTACGCAAGAAGATCACCAGCTCAGCGACCCTGACGGAAACCGTACTGGCAGTCGCTGATCAGCTGGTGCCCCTCTAGGTATCCCAAGAGCTGGCGGTTGATGATCGACTCCATTACTTTGGAGAAAATGGAGGTAATGGCAATGGGGCGCTAGTTGGACGGATCTGAGCGTACACCTTTCTTAGGGATCGGGTGCACTAAAGCCGCCTTCCATAATATCGGGACTACGCCTGATGAGTAGGAGAGCCGGAAAAGACGGGTAAGGACCGGCGACAGTTCCCACATGAGAGAGTCCAGTTCCACAGAGCACATGTCCGCAGCACTATCGGGGGAATGCTATCGGGCCCGCTCGATTTGTGAATGTCCAAGGTAAGAAGCGCCTTAAGCACGGCACCATGCCGGATTGTTACCTCCGGCATATATGAATCGCACCGCGGAATATGCGGTGGTGGTGCACCTTGGTCATCCAGAGTCGAGTTGGACGCGAAGAGGGAGCCCAGGAGATCATCTTTCTCTTTCGCGTCATAGGCCAGCGAGTCATCATCCCTGTGCAGTGGCGGAATGGCTGGCTGGCAGAAGTTTCCTTGGACAGCCTTGGCGAGCGACCAGAACGCACGAGTTCCCGAGGGAAGGCGTGCAAGTCTCTCGCCAATTCTACCAATGTGCTTCAACTTCGCGTCAGCAATAACTCTTTTGAAGGACCTGGAGGCATGATTGAAGTGTTTTTTAAGTTCGCTGGAATTCACATAGCACTCCTACTTTCGGCGAGAGGCCATTTTGCAGGAGCGGTCAAAGCATGGTTGGAACCTGCCACCGATAGGCACGGAGGAGGATGGAATGAAGAGTTCCATACCTTGCAGTACCACATCAGCAACAGCGTCAGCAGCGGCATCTGGATCTCCCAGCGAAAAACAGATCTGCCTCCACAGGATAGGATGCAAATAAGCACCGCATCTCGTCCCACTCTGGTGACCTATAGTGCCACACGCGGCGGCAGCCTAAGAAGCGGGACCGTGTTAGGCGCGTGATCGGCACGGTGCTCCGGATCAGGCAGTGGTCCAACGATCCCAGAGGAGGGTCAACGGAAACTAGGCCATCCGGATGTGAGGTCAACAGAAGGTCCAACAGTGAAGGTGTATGATCTTGCACATCTTGGATTCGCGTTGGCGCAATAACCAGTTGCGTCAGACCGTATGCTAAGGTGAAGTCGTGAACAGATCTCCCTGCATGATCGGTGATGCGTGAGCCTAGCCATTCGGCGTGGTGGGCGTTAAAATCGCCAAGATTCAGATCTGCAGTGGGGATCTGCTCCAACACGGAATCTGTAGCCATTTGGATGTGTTCGAGGAGCCGGTCAGTCTCTGAGTTACCGCTATGGGACCTATACAGGCATGCGTAGATTCGCGGATGGTCATCGCAGTCTACACGCAGCCAGATGATGGACCGGACACCGGTCACCGGACGAAACACAGCAGCATAGCCGCTATTTCACGCCGGTTTCGAGTTGGGGAGTGATATTTCTCCGGGCGTGCCGGCCCAATTCGGTTGTGTCCGTGAGGACCCAACATGCTTCTTCATTTTTCATTCCAACTTTCATGCCAACGTCTTGTAGGCTTTGCTTCATCTGTACGCTAGTAGGTTGAACTCATTAATTGTCCTCTTCCTCCAATAGTATTATTGTAAATACTTTCAGATGGAAAAAACATTATTATTCTATGTTGAACTTGATATTGACAACATTTCCTTGAAATTATTACTTTATCCAGTTCATTCTTGAGAATGCTTGAATACTCTACTAAGAAAATTTGGTATCATGTGAACATCCGGACGGCGACTCTTCAAAACCACAAAAATACAGTCTTATGTTGCACATGGTCCTTCGGGCCGAATCCGACGAGTGACGAGGCAGTACGAGGACCATCACTGTCTACGTCATGTTTGAATTGGATCAATCTTGATTTTTGATCTTTTACAGAATGTAGCTTTTATCGCAAAATCCTAATAAAACTATTTCCCTAGAGTTTACCCGGAGACTAAACAAACAAATAAAAATTAAGAATACACGAAGCAAAGGCTCTATGTCGTCTCTTAGACCTCATCTAATTAAAAGAATATTCTTTTAAGTGATTTTTCTTATGTTACTCATTACGAGTATTAAGTTTCTAAACAATTACAACAACAACACACGGTTGCATTTATTATGTCAAAGGATTAATTGGGTCAATGACTTCACATTCTATACCTTTATCTTTTTTATGAAAATAAGGGACGGAGGAGCAGGACGTTCAGCTGATGGTAATTGATACGGCCTGCCCATTTCAATGCAGTGCCGCTCAGGATTATTGAAAAACCCAAATATACTGAGTGGTACTACAACTGTGCTCCTCACCTTGAGACATAAGATGTCAAGTCCCATTTGCCCAGTAATTTCACTAGCAACGGCGCACTTCATACCGAAACACGGCAGTTATAGGCGCCGTTATGGTGCCCATGATCTAGCCGGCATCCGGTGCAAAGGAGCCTGCCGCTGGTAAAACTGGTGGTTTTTAGTTTGACAAAGCTATAATACAAATATTTTTAATTTATTATTGATCTGCTGATTACATCAATTATTAATAAATAAAACAGTTCCATTATCAGTTGAAAGCTAAGAATGAGTTGAAGGTAAGTCTTTAATGGTAAGCATCGTCGATGACCAAGACTATAATCAAAAGATACTCATACATTTCCGAGTGAAATACACAGAATTGTTATCTCAGATGGTGATTTGAAAACATTTCGAACAGTGATAGAAATTCTATATAATAATATATCTATCTCTAATTACAATGCAGTGCCACTCGAATTATTGATTGAACTCAAAATTCTCAGCATCATCGCATTGCCAGCGGCCCTATTAGCCTTGTCATTTAACTAGCTACGGGATCACGCTTGCTTCACGGAAGAAAAAGGCAATAAATGCTTTGCTCTACAGTATCAAGCAAAACTCCTTAACGTAGAACCAAACTAGTTAATAAAACATCCTTAATCGCTGAAATTATTACTGTGGTTACCCTAGGGTAACCACAGTAACTATGTTGCGTGTTGGAATTATAACATATATTTGAGATGCAGGAAATCCTTACGATGCTGTAACGTTTTATGCAGCTATAAAGGCTTTTGTGCGGAACATTTAACGCAACAACAGTTGTATTGAAGTTTTTATCAGATTTATTATATTATAATTTATTATTTAAATAAAACTAGAAAGCTAATAACAATTACATTGTATATAGTATATAGTATTGAATTGGAAATTACTCCGTTTCATGCTTAAAAAATATTAATTTCCATAGGAGACCGTTGATGAAGTAATTTGTTATGTTTTTTAAAGTGATAACCCTCACTTCAGGAATTAATTGCACAAAAAAAATTTGAAAACAATTTTTTTAACGGGTCGGGATTCGAACCCGCGACCTCTCGCGTTCCCTGCGAGCGCTCTTCCAACTCAGCCAACCGTTCGAATGACGTATCGTTGTTAAACTTTGTTTGCTTTGTTAAACTCTCAAATTTTCAATTTTTATTTATGTAATCAATGAAATAATCAAAGCATTCTAAAAGTAACAAATAATTTATAATTCTTACCCAATACAGTAATAGAACTAGAGACTACCATACTGAGAAGCCACACCAGAGCGATCTTGATCACAACTACTCTCTTTGTGGAATGATGGCGGCTTTTTAAAGGGTTTCTAATACCCAAATATCTGAAAATAATTAACACACTGCTTCATACAATTTTTAAATTGATACAAATTAAGATATTATATTTATGAACAAGGTGATGCCCGCGACATCATCCGCTTGGACGCTAAAAAGGAGCAAAAATTGTTTTCAGAAATATATTTAATATATAAGGTTTCAAATTTAAAACTATTAGCTGTATATAGACTAAGCCTTAGGTAATTTATGCGTGTAGATAGAGCCTCTTGCTTCTAGGCAACGCATGAAAACAGGCCAGGCTTATTACTTTAGTGTGAATTTCAAGCTACGTCTAACACTCGCGATACGTATGTCACTTTGTTTTAGTTTGTGTGCTTGCTGAAAATAGAGGTTAACAGTTTGTCGAAGTACCGAGAACTGAGAAGATTGAAAGAAACAAGTAATTTATTTGTAGATAGATATATCGCTTTTTATAATTATCTGGTAAATGATATTCAAAAGTACAGTAATAGAATTATAAATTATATTTAAAAAAAATGAGTTGTAAGCCCAATTATCTACAGTTTAAAAATTTTATTCATTTGGCAGCTTGGCAGTGAGTCATCATAGTGAATCCCGTAGATAGAAGAGGAACAATAGATGCGTCCCTAAAATAACAATAATAATGTGACAGAGACACATAAATTACATAGAGTAAGCGTTTCGCGTATGCGAATTTTTGTTCGGATCAAGTTCATCGGCACCCAACAAACAACGGCTGCCGTTGAGGAATACTATTGAATATAAATTGTAATTGAATAAATTTTGATTGTTAATACATAATTAAGTGATTTAGTGTACGTTAAGTTATTATCAAGACATGGGACGTTATTTTCTATTACGTTGTACAAATCGTTCAGAACGAAAACATGAAAATGTTGCACATGCCACAGAGTTGCTATCTCATTTACATACGCTGACAGCAAATCTAGGGTCCATCTTCTATCTACGGCGAAGCCAAGCGATGTATTGTAGCAATCAATCTATTCCAACTCATTTACACAGATCTATCGTGCGTATGATAAATTGTTGCAGATCTAATGTTCGTGCAGGCAGTTGCAATTTCCATTAGATAAATCGTTGTCGATTGCACAGTTTTATCGTCACGTGTTGATGCTCATCAGTTTGTGGCGAGGCCCACTTGGATCGTTATCGTCTTACACCGTAAATGACAAGTTTCTGGCGTAATCTTCTTCCTAATTCCTGCCGCCGAATTCCACTTAAGCACGACACGCCACAAGTAAGGATATCATCCACACCATCTGGAGCGGTGCTCCTCCACAGTGCGGTTTTCGGGGAGCTTTCTTCCACGTTAGTACGTAGAAGCTCATTTGAAATGAGCTTCCTTGTGCAGAGTTTTAGGATGATACGACACCTTCAAAAAAAGCGCTTACACCTTCCTTAAAGGCCGGCAAAGCTCCTATGATTCCTCTGGTGTTGCAAGAGAATGCGGGCGGTGGTGATCCCCTTTTCCACTAAAAAAAAATCTTCTGCGGAGAACTGACGAGTGACGCACATTCGGTGGTGTGAGATCACTACGATATATCGCTACGAATGTAGCGGGTATAACGTAGGGGAAACGCAGCTACGAGTTCTGAATGGCTATGCCGCAGACAAAAAAAATATAATAGTACAAGTACAGAAGGCTTACACCGCAAAATCAATTAAAGGAATAGGGACACTTGAAGCGATACAATAAGGTGCAATTCAGATCGGGCAGCGCTAATAACCTACATTTAATAAACACAATTACAATAAGTTACGACACCAATTCAGAGCTCGATATATTCGGTAGTGGGCTGGTCAGATTTAAAGAAAGTATTGTTAAGCACTGATCTGGTACTCAATCTACATAGTCAAATAAATAGTTTTCCTTTTTTTTTCTAGTTTATTTCAATTAATAGGTTAAGTTTATTATTTGTACTTTTATGTCTCATTTTGTATACTTAGTGTAGCAATATTATATGTTATTTTTTTAAATTAATAAGAGAGTATTTTTTGTAATTTCATTGATCACCATAATTGTTCTATACTTTAGAACATGTAAATTGTAACATAAGACTTAGAAAATTGTATTGTATATGATGTGGTGTACTTAAGTAAATAAAAATATAAACCTACAAGTTGCCTCTGTCTCTATCTTCATCGCGTGACTTTTCCCCCTACTGACGACGTTAGGGTTATTATTTATTTAATACTCACACATTAATTACCAACATACCAAAGTAAAACCTGGCCTAGCAAATCCTAGTGTCTACATTAACATGAAATTTGTATTGTTGGTACCTAAACAGATATTTATAATGACAAAATAATACATACCTACCCGTAGTAGACGTAAATATAAATCCACTTTGACATAGGTACCTAGTGAACTGAGAAGTAAAAGGAAAGAAACTGTAATTAACCAGCTAGTATCTCATCTTATAAAAATAGCTTAATTGTTGGTCTACAATATAAATAAGTAATATATATTATTGTAATTTTAAATTAATATATTTCGCTGCCAAACTTACATTTTGAAGTGAAACTTCCTTAGAATCGTTGTGATTTCAAACTCGATGAAACGAAAAAATAGGTCCAAGATGGCCGCCACGCAAAATTATGATTTCAACAATATGGATATCGAATCCGAGGTTCTTGAGGGTGCAGAGAACGAATTTGGGATCGTTTTTGAAATCCAAGATGGCCGCCACACAAAATTATGATTTCAACAATATGGATATCGTATCCGAGGTTCTCGTGGGTGTAGAGACCGATTTTGAGATCATTTTTGATATTTAGTATCTATATGTGTCAATGAAGTGTCACGAAAATGTGGGACGTTTTTATCCAAGAAGAGGGAGAGGGAGAGGGAGATTGAGACCGATTGAGATAGAGTGTGAAAGGGTGAACGTAGGATGAAGCACATGGCACCGCTAGTAAGTAGAACAACCTCCCTACTAGAGTTATATTGTACAGGTTCAGCGCACGGCCGCGAAAACGTAGAACATCTTCCCCACTAGCTTTATATCGTGCAGGTTTAGCGCGCGGATGCGAACAAGATGAACATGATCCCTACTAGCGATGTATCGTGCAGTTTTAGCGCGTGACCGCGAGTAAGTAGAATAATAATTTCTAATATTGACAAAAAACATTTGGTTTAGGGAAGAGATTAGGGTCATTGATACAAACGAGATTTAAAAATTAATTTTCCAAAGAAGTTTCACATGTCAATGTGTACTTTGTACGCACGTCATTTTTTTTTTTATGAAATATGGGACGAGACGAGCAGGACGTTCAGCTGATGGTAATTGGTACACCCTACCCATTACAATGCAGTTCCGCTCAGGATTCTTGAAAAACCCAAAAATTCTGAGCAGCACTACAATTGCGCTCGTCACCTTGAACAATAAGATGTTAAGTCTCATTTGCCCAGTAATTTCACTAGCTACGGCGCCTTTCAGACCGAAACACAATAATAAACATTACTACTTCATGGCAGAAATTGCAGTTTATGATAATATATGCGTTGAAGCCCACGACATAGGTAAAAAAGTTCACTTTATCCATAAAAAGTAGGAACTATTTGAAAGCAAGACTTGCACACGTCCTCTGAGGCATTATAATAACAATAACTAACAACTTTACTGCGATCGGATCTTGATCTAAGCGCAACAAAACGAAACAAAACCATTAAATCTACTTATCATATTAGGTAGGTAGGTACCTGGTTGCGCCGGAATTGTTTATTCTCTTTGATGTATTTTTTTGTTATGGCAAACTATGGTGCAGATAGTTCTCGTAGAGATAATAGAGAGATAACTATCATGAACAACAGACGCATTAGTATCTGATTGGATAATGGGCTCTAGCCCCGTCACAAAATATTTTTTTTTTTTAGAATATTTATTTAAAATACAATATAGTTATAGCTTGCAATATAATAATACACACTTAAACTTTAGGAAGCTTATCTGTGTGTGAAGCCGCTTAGAATTATATTACATAATATTTAAAAAGAAAACAACAATTACTTTCAATTAATACAGTTATTACAAGATGTTAGATTACAATTTTAAACAAAGTAGTATAGAAATCAATAAAATGCAAAACAAAAAATAATTATCAACTAAATGTTAGTAATTACAAATTAGTTGTCTACTTAGCTTACCGCAGATACAATTATATTAATGAAGGATTTTGTAAAAAGTACTTTTTTAACGATGACTTATATTTATTTTTATTTATATATAATTTTTGTATCTCTAAGGGAGTCTCGTTTAAGTATAGAGGAATGACGTAGTTGTTTGCTCTGGTGCCATATATATTTGTAGATTTAGGTAATTTAAATGACATGTTTGTTACTGTAAATTGTCTTAGATGAGGCAGTCTTTGAATTTCTCGAAGGAATTTAGATTCATTTATATCTGACAATATACGTAATTTCACTTTATCAAAGACATTTATAACCTTGCAATGTTTAAGTTTAGTGCAAGATCCGTATTTTCTTTGTGTTTATAAAAATAATTTGGAACGATAGTTTTAAGAATTCTTTTTTGTAATTTGTATATATCCTCTAAATATGACTTGTACGTCCTTCCGTAACTGCTTTGTCCGTAGTTTATAACGGAATCCGCCAGAGCCATATATAATAATCTTAGGGCACTATAAGGTAACTTATATTTTAAATATGCAAGTTTACAAAGCACCGATCTCAATTTAGCACAAACATGGTTTTTATGATGTCCCCAATTGAGTCTATTATCAATCACAAGCCCAAGGTACGAGTATTCTTGTACATTTTCTATTTTAATACAACCACACGTCTGTATTGGAATTGTCACCTAGCACCGAACAGTTCGCACGCAATACGCATTATATTAAAATAATACTTAACTTTTGTCTGTGGTCAACGACCTAATTAAATCGCATCAAATTACTCGGTATGCTAATCACATTTTCATTCTACAAGCGCCGAGAGGACAGTAACACCCACTTTAGCACCAGGAGTTCCTAGGGGTTTAGCGGAGGCCCCCATCTGAAGACCATCTATTCCTCGAACCTCAGGTATGTCTGTCTATTGTTTCGCCATAACATATTTTCATTTTTAATATCATATGTTTTCCTACGCCTGCGCTCATACAGTAACTATCATGAATGGTAATTTCACAATAATAATAACCATTTTAAAAGATTACCTTTTAGCGTGTTTAGGAAGCTTAACTTTTTTTAATTTGGATCGGAATTACCTAATTTAGTTTTTTATGTTTCTCCATTTTAAAAATATCGTTGATATAGGTGACTAACAAAATTCACGCCTACCACACTGCTCATTCGTGAGCTCTCGTGAGTTCCTACTGTATAGCCAAACGTTGCTGATACCTACACGGGGAGTCAACCAGGCCTGCCGCAGCGTAGAGCAAGTAGGTGTCAGTACTACGCTAGCACGCAATACCTAGATTACTAACAGGTAGAATTATATATTAATTCATGTATATGTATACGACGACCTATATAGCCGAATGGTTAGTGACCCTGACTATTGCTAGCTAGAGGTCCCGGATTCGAAACCCGGTAGGTGCAATCATTTATATGATGAATATGGATGTTTGTTTCCGAGTCATGGATGTTTATATGTATTTATGTATGTTTAAGTAAGTATATTGTATTAAATACACCGATGTCTATGCCTAGTCTGGGGCAAGTGTATAAGTTTGTCAATATTATTGTATTATATTATTTTTATGTTTAAGTAACTACCCGTGCGTTCATTTAATGTTGCCATTCTACCTCCACGATGTATTATGAAACAGCGATTAAAGCTAACAGAGCTCAGTAATAGCCATTATAGCTTCAGTTTCCTGAATATACTGTCGCCGTAGCAGTTAAAAAGATTATATCATTATTACTACGAACCCTAACTTGCTGGATTAAGTGTTACGTTTGTTACGACGATGTTCATGAAAGTAATTATCGTAAAAGGAAAGGTTATGTCCAATAACATTCTGTACACATATAAGGGCATATCATTCGCAGTCTGGCAGAAAGGCAAAAGTGTGCTTAAAGACTATGTAAGCACACTTTTCTCCTTAGTTGTTTGTCAATTAGCACTGTCCGAGTCAACCCTTAATGAAGATGGAACTGCATCGGTGCGGACGGATGATGTTCTGTCAAAAAACTTCCAACCCAAGCTACGTCGGTGATACTATATTATTTGCGACCAGTGCTAATCATATGGATGAGCTACTTCTCAAAATGGAGCGCGTGAGTCTTGAGTTTGGATTAAAGATTAACCGCAGTAATAACAAGACGATGATTTTTGATCAGACCAACAATAACTCGTCCGACCTCACGTAGATTGGATCGTGCAATCTTATGTATATCTTGATGCTTTGATCTCAAACAATGGAGGACGCGTAGATGAAGTAAAGCGCCGTATAGCGATAGCAAGAACTGCAATGGAAAAATTTAAAAAAATTTAAATAGCTTCGAAAATCCGGGTCCAAATACTTGTTCTTCCCATATTTTTTGTATTCTGCAGAGACGTGGACATTGCAACAAGTCGAGAAAAAGAAAATTGATGCTCTGGAGATGTAGAGCTTGAGTATTATGGACCGAGGTTCGCACCAACGTCTCCAAGAACTTGGCATAAAACAAAGCCTTTTGGTGTTAGTACAGAGTCGCATTCTTAAGTTCTTCGGACACTTCGTATCGGAAATGTGTAATAAAAGTTAATAAGTTAAAAATGAAACAAAAATGTATTTATGAATGTTTTTTTAATATGTAGTAATAAACTAATAAAGATAAATATCGTATTTGTGTAAACAGCTTTTACATTACAACTTTATAATTGCTATTTTTATTAAATATTAAAATAGATATAGTAATATCTTATCCTTAACAGATAGACATACGCTTTTACAGACTTTTCTGTAGTCCTATTTAAGATATACAATTCCTCCATACATTATTTTGTTATGTCTCAAAGGCCTTAGACAGCGTTTTCGTTTAAAGCTCCCAGATAGTTTATTTTTTTCCGACACCTCAAATATCGTTAATATAAACAAAACAATATATATTATAATTTTAACAAATTTTAAACTAAAACCTTCTTTGTGAACCACACTATCTATCGACGAAAACAGCATGAAAATCAGTGCAGTAGTTTTTTAGTTGATTGCGGACAGATAGACAGACGCGGCAGTGGACTTTGTTTTATAATATGTAGTGATATAATAACTTAATATAAATAACAAGAGATTTACGCCGTTAGAGATGTTTTTATCCCTTTCACGCTTTGTTTGTCTCTATGCTAGTATATATAAAGTATATTTTTAAGTTGCAAACGTAAAGTAAGGATTTTTTTAAATAATAATATCTATGTTAATACACTCGGGCATGCAATAACTATAAAAACATCTTTATTATACTCGCTCGTGATCGGGACATGCGGATTGGCACCATCGTAAAGATAAAGACCCAATCTTCTCTGTTATGAAAATATATATTTTCTATTTTCTCTAGCATTACATGAATAAGGCTGATTTTACTTTTAGATAAATTTTCGGTTTGCGTGAAAAAATGCCGGTAAAAATAAATTCAATTGGCTTTGATGCTTTCCACAAGCTTTCTGAAAAGATTATAAATATTTTTATAAAAAAAGGCCCGCTGAGTTTCTTGCGCCCATTGTTCTCAGGTCTGAGGGAGGTATTTTGAATGGGTGGTAGTTTTTGACGTTCAATAAGTGATTTTGAATCCTATTTTGAATAAAAATATTTGAATTTGATTATGATATATATATAAGACTACAGTGTATAAGGAATGCCATCAAAAACATAACTTGTAAAAAAAAACAAGTCGTGCAACTCAGTTCTTCTACCATAAAAAGTGGTGAGATCCATGTAATACCGAATCTATCAATTTATTTAGTCCCAAATTAAGGGTCCTTCTGTCTAAAGTTATTACATAATTAGCTAAACTAACAACATCTTGTAGTAACAATATCAATGTTGAAAATATTTTATGTTATAAATAAATAGATCAACTTGGCCATCGCCCTGTACTTTCCCCGGGGCGTAAAAAGAATAGGGGAGTCCCAGGCCCATGGGTGTCGTAAGAGGCGACTAAGGGCTTTTTAGAAGTGGGAGAGTCACGCTGCCGTCTTATGACGTCAGCACAATCGGGCCAGACTTGTCCGGGCTAATTACCACACTCGCACAGAATACCGGCGTGAAGTAGCGGCCTAGTGCCGCTATGTTTCGCATAGGTTAGTGTCGAGGACCGGAGGCCATCCCCCCCCCTCCACAAAATATGAGAGCGGTCCGTAAAAAGATATTACCCCAGGAGGGTACCGGCTCTACCAGAGCCGGAGAATCCCTCCCCGAGCACTCTCGCTCGGGCCGCCCTTCGTATTCTGGGGTGGGCACAGAACCGCGCATAACCGAGGACAAACGAGGCAGTAACACCACGGCACCCCGCTCCACGCTCAACGTGGACTTTTGCAATATCAGGGGAATTCACTCCAATTTAAACGCCGTCCATCACCACCTTGAGAAGGCGCAGCCAGCCTTGTGTTTCCTTACGGAGACGCAGATATCTCGACCTAGCGATACGTCATATTTAACGTACCCCGGGTACAAAATTGAGCACAACTTTTTGCCTCATGCCGGGGTATGTGTGTACGTTAGTGAGGATATCTGCTGTCGCCGTCTCGGCAATTTTGAGGGTAGGGACCTGTCTACTCTCTGGCTCCGCGTAGATTTAGACGACCGCGTCCGTATCTATGCGTGTGTCTACAGGTCCCATAGTGGTAACGCAGAAACCGATCATCTCATGGGCTGCGTTCAAACGGCAATTGACGTCGTGCTTGCACAGATCCCCTCCGCTGAAATCGTAGTCTTGGGTGATTTCAACGGGCACAATGCCGAATGGCTTGGATCACATACCACAGACTACGCAGGGCGATCTGTGCATAATTTTGCATTGGCGTATGGTCTGTCCCAATTGGTTGAGTCGCCAACGCGGCTCCCGGATGTGGATAGCCACATGCCATCCTTATTAGATCTTCTGCTGACTACACATCCCGATGGTTACCAGGTCTTTGTCGACGCCCCTCCCGGAACGTCCGACCATTGCCTGGTCAGGAGTGTAGTGCCTATCCGACGCCAACGTCGCAGACCACCAGCGACCCGCCGCGTTTGGCACTACAAGTCAGCAGATTGGGATAGGATGCGTTCCTTTTTTGCATCCTACCCTTGGGGCAAGGTTTGTTTCCCTTCGGATGATCCTAGTGCCTGAACATTTGCAGTAGCCGATGTGATACTGCAGGGCATGGATATTTTTATACCAAGCTCTGTAGTACCGATCGGTGGCAGATCACAGCCCTGGTTCGATGCGTCAGTTAAAGCAGCATCTGACTGCAAAAAACAGGCGTATCGAACTTGGGTTGCGGCGCTGGGCACAAAGGATCCGAACTGCAAAGTTCTTATCCTTAGAGGAAATATAACCGTACCTCCAGATTTTTTAAGCGGCAAATCGCCCGTACGAAGTCTAAGCACGTCGTCAAAATCGGCGAGCAGCTTTCCAGTTACCCGACCGGAACACGCAAGTTCTGGTCGTTGTCGAAAGCTGCTCTTGGTAACTTCAACCAGCCGTCCATGCCGCCGTTGCACATGAGGAATGACACCCTGGCCCATACGGCAAAAGAGAAAGCCGAGCTCCTGTGCGCTCTTTTCGCCTCCAACTCGACTCTTGACGACAACGGAAAAACACCGCCAACCATCCCGCGGTGTCAAAGCTCTATGCCTGAAGTACAATTCAGACAGAAAACTGTTAGGCGAGCTCTGTTTTCGTTGGACGTCAGGAAGTCGAGCGGGCCGGATGGCATTTCTCCAATCGTGCTTAGAACGTGTGCCCCTGAGTTGACGCCGGTGCTTACGCGTTTATTTCGGCACTCTTATTCCAAAGGCGTAGTCGCTGACTCATGGAATTCAGCCCTTGTCCATCCGATCCAAAAAAAGGAGACAGTTCGGATCCGGCGAACTACAGGCCTATTGCTATCACCTCCCTGCTCTTCAAAATCATGGAGAGTATAATTAGCCGCCAGCTTTTAGTATAACTTGATCACCAGTTGATCAACGACCGACAGTACGGCTTTCGCCATGGACGGTCGGCAGGTGATCTTCTGGTATACCTAACACATGAGGAGAGGGGAGATGGGCGGCGGCTATTGAAAGCAAGGGGGAAGGCCTGGCAGTTAGCCTGGATATAGCGAAGGCCTTTGATCGTGTATGGCACAAGGCGCTCCTCTCAAAACTTCCATCATTTGGGCTTCCCGAGAGCTTGTGCAAGTGGACCTCCAGCTTCCTCACTGGGCGTAGCATACAGCTCGTTGTCGACGGATATTGCTCGAACCCAAAGCCCGTGAATGCTGGAGTGCCCCAAGGCTGTGTGCTATCTTCTACGCTGTTTCTTCTGCATATCAATGATATGTTGGACACCTCCAACATGCATTGCTATGCAGATGACAGCACTGGTGATGCCGTATACACGGGCCATGCAGGTCTCTCTCGGGAAATCGTCGACCAGTGCCGGGAGAAACTTGTGTCTTCTATCGAGTCCTCTCTCGAGAAGGTCGCGGAATGGGGTAAATTGAACCTTGTCCAATTTAACCCCCAGAAGACTCAAGTTTGCGCGTTTACCACTAAAAAAACACCATTTGTCGTATCACCGCTCTTCGAGAACACTTCTCTTAAAGCCGCGCCTAGTATCGGAATACTGGGTCTCAAAATCTCGAGCGATTGCCAATTCCGTGGCCACCTGGAGGGCAAAGCCAAATTGGCTTCGAAGAAGCTGGGCGTCATCAATAGAGCACGGAAATACTTCAAGCCGGCCCACATTCTAGCGCTCTACAAAGCGCAGGTCCGGCCACACATGGAGTATTGCTGTCATCTCTGGTCTGGTGCACCCCAGTATCTGCTCGATCCATTTGACCGCGTGCAGCGTAGAGCAGCTCGAATTGTCGGGGACTCAGTGCTCTGTGAACGGCTGGATCACTTGGCGTTGCGTAGAGACGTCGCTTCATTGTGTGTCTTCTACCGCATTTATCACGGGGAGTGTTCCGAAGAGATTCCTGCCGCCGAATTACACCTTCGCACGACACGCCACAAGTTAGGATATCATCCCCACCATCTGGATGTGTGGCGGTCCTCCACAGTGCGGTTTTCAAGAAGCTTTCTCCCTAGTACTACAAAGCTGTGGAATGAGCTTCCTTGTGCGGTGTTTCCGGTACGATACGACATGGATACCTTCAAAAAAGGCGCGTACACCTTCCTTAAAGGCCGGCAACGCTCTTGTGATTCCTCTGGTGTTGCAAGAGAATGTGGGCGGCGGTGATCACTTAACACCAGGTGACCCGTACGCTCGTTTGTCCTCCTATTCTATAAAAAAAAAAAGTGTATGTTTTTAATTTTTTTAATCATTATGTATCTCACAATTATCATATTATTGGACCGTGGGGCCCAGAGGCGCGGAGAATGTTCAAAATAATATCTTCGCGCCTCAACAAGGCTACTGGAAACCCAAGCGCTGACAGCTATTTCGGTCAACGGACCAGCCTAGCTATCCAACGCGGAAATACTGCCATATTCTTGGTACGCTTCCACGTAATTATAGTTTTTATGTTGTCATAGTATTGTAAATATAGTTGTAAGATTTGTTTTAATTACGATTCAATACTTATTAAAAGGGTTATGAGCTATTATATTATATTATTATTATAACATTATCTATTTTCAATCAGGCTTCTTATTTTATCCACAACGAAGTTATAAGGGGTCGAAAATGGCCTAAATTGCTTCGAGAAGGGATGGTACGGCCGTATTTTACCGCTTAACTTTAAAGAGATCCCTGATTTAGTCAGTAATTCTATAAGTGAACTAACTTAAGTATAATAAGTAATATAACACTACACTAATGCAAAACGCTCCAATAATGTCTAAAATTTAATTAACGAACCTAAAAATAACAAATTCCTTTATAAAAAAAATATATTAACAAAAAAACAACCGACTTCAAGAACACTATTCAAAAAACAATAGATATAATATGCACTAAAAAGTATAAAAATAATTGCGTATTTTTATACAATCTAATTCTAGTAACGATTATTGTTATTTTTGGAATCAGTGTCCTTCCGCCGCTTCTCGCCTCTCGCCTCCTCACGACTCAAGCACATCTCACATATAACTACATAGTTATAGGTGAGATGTGTCCAAGATATATTGGATGACACCGACTCCAAAAATTACAATAATCGTAACTAGAATTAGATTAATTAATTAGATTGTATAAAAATACGCAATTATTTTTATACTTTTTAGTACATATTATATTTGGAATAGTGTTTTTGAAGTCGGTTGTTTTTTTGTTAAAATATTTTTATATTTTTGATTTTTAGTGAATTTGAAGTACACTAACAATTTATATAAAAATGTGTAGATTGAGAGTTGACTGATAATTGAAGAGTTCCGTTACTTTATCATGGATTCCGTAATCAGAACTTAGGTTCTTCAGGTTAGCCAAACTCTCACCAAACTATCTTTGAAGTATATCCTTTCCATTAAAAAAAGAATCATCGAAATCGGTTGGCCTGATATTGAGTAATTCGTAAATTTCATCATCCATTTTGCTAAACGTATGTATAGCAAATTTAAAACTTTCATGGTTTTCTCATGAATGATATTGTCAGATCTGGACCAAATTACAATGGGACCACACGGGAAGCACCAGCTTTCAAATAAAAAAAGGAATTATCAAAATCGGTTCACCCAGTCGAAAGTTTTGAGGTAACAAACATAAAAAAAAACATACCGACGAATTGAAAACCTCTTCCTTTTTTGAAGTCGGTTAAAAAATATTCGAAGTGTGATTTTCTGTATAAATGACTGCAAAATAAATTTAGGTAATAATATTAGTAAAAAAGCCGTTTATTTCTCATTATGTGGTATCTGTTAGATAGTAAAAGTAGCTTTAGATAAATCTCGTTATCAAACAGTAATCAACAAACCCACACTAGTCTTTTACACATTAGTCTATTCATCTCAACAACCTACGATGCCAGCGCCATTCCTTGTTGCTCTAGACCTGATTAATTTCATGTACTCAGGACAATTGGCCCTGAAGATGCCTGATTCTTGCGTCGTGTGTCGAATCACTTCTTCACTTAAATATGTACGAAGGGAACGATGGTTGGTTCATGCGTCAACTCAAGAGTGCTGCTTGTGGTGCCAGGTCGACCTGTTATGGTAAACAAATCATTGTATTTGTTGGATGCGATTACTAAAAATGACTGTAATATCGACCATCATGTTCACGATCCTTACACAGACAATTAATTCAAGCTCTAAAGGATGATGCATCCAATTAACGATAATTTATATATATATATATATATATATATATATATACAGTTTGTTATTTATTACTTTAATTGCCTTATAAACTTTTTATGTATGTTACAGCCTTTGTAAAATACTTTATTTGATTGAAAAGAGTTACAGTTGAGTTTCTTGTATGTTCTTCTCACGAGCTTTTACCTAATGTATTATCGTACATCCAGTAGTTAAAATAACTTAAATATTTTAGTGATGATTCGAAAGCACTTAGTTTATGTTGAATCTTTAGTTGTAGAACCTTTGATATTACGTTTTAACTAAGTTTAAGACTCATTTTACCCAAAGAAGGTACATCATCTTACTTTACATTACGGCACGGAGGCGTACAGGCGACTAGCGGGGACATGTTGAAAAGAGTCTGAAAAATAGGTACGGCGGCTGTAAGGGACGTAGGTGGAGGGAGAAGGCACCAATAAACAGGTACATGTCGTATTCCGTGCCGTGCTGCGAATAAATGGCGTGGAAAGTGTTTATACAGTGCCTTTCTTCATTATCATTATCATCGGCCGGAAGATGTCCACTGCTGGACAAAGGCCTCCACCTAAGATCTACACGGCGGCGATTGATCTTGCGCTGCCCTCGTCCATTGTATTCCGGCAATCTTGACCAAATCGTCGGTCCATCCTGTTGGGTCCCACCAACACTGCGTCTTCTGGTACGTGGTTGCCATTCAAGGACGTTTCTCACCGGCCATCTGTCACTTCAGTTTCGCAATCATTTGGGCTATGTCGGTGACCTTGGCCTTTCTTAGGCACCGATATTTAGGCAGCTGAAAATAGTCTTTGTCTCTCTGTGTTGCTAGATAAACAAGCTTGGTTATTGTAAATAAAAAACGTTATTTATGATAGATTCGTGCTGGGAATGAAGCCGCTCTTTCAAAGTTACAGTACGAGAAATTGACCATTTTGCTAAACGCGGCAAATTTAAAATATTGCAAAATTCTTTGTATTACTTTTACTATAGTGGACACGTTATAATATAATGTTATGATTCCTTTAAAAAATATTTTGATGATTATTTTGTGAATTTTTCTACAATTCACAAATTAATATCCCCGTTGTATGCTAAACAAAAATGGCCGCCGCCAGCAAAAGCCAAATAAATACTAAAATATTTTGTTTTCAAAAACATTGCGCTTTGTTTTATGGCTCTTAGAATCAAGAGCAATTAATAATACACCCTGTAAAAATTCTCTTTGGTGTTTTTGTTTAGGGATATGTAGATATTGGCAGTTTTTGACGACTGTCTTGCCGTGTCCACAGCAGCATAGGACCATGGAACCGCTTGCCGTGTTCACTTGTGCTTGCTTATGCCTAAGTAATGTTAATTTATCTTTCGCAGTTATGAATAAAAGGTATTCAGTTGAAGTGTGCTCACCTGCCGATACTGATGAAACACATATGCATGATGCTCGCTGAGCATGCGAGTACATCGCACGTAACATACACATTGCACCACATTACACCCAGAGGCCAGTACCCTACGATAACACATTATTCATCAGTTCTAAAAGAACTATTCGATATATCCAATGACGTTCTATACTTAAAGAAAAATTACGTTGCATAAAACCAAAGCCGAAATATGGAACATGCCACAGATTACGCCATAATAAGATTCGACGGCTACATACATACATTGCTGCATTTATTCCAGCTGTTTAAAATATTATTGGTTACTAAGCAGCAATGTAACAGTTATTTATGCAACTGTTGTGTAATAAGTGATAATAGTATCACATGAGTGTTTTAATACCTAATTATCAACAGTTGCATACAAGACTTTATCTACACCCAGAATATGAATCCTCTTAAAAATTCTGAAACAGTTACCTTACTGCTAACATTAAAACAGCCAGCTCTAGTAGTAACCTAATATCATCCCTTACTGATTATATACGATAAACTAAGTATTAATGAAAGAATTATTAACTTTAGTAGTAATTTACATTTTGTATAGTGCAATTATTAAAATTCACTTGATTATCGTTATTTTGCAGCGTTTAAAATACCCGGCCGTGTGCTATCAAAACTTGAATCGCTCATTTTTTCAAGAAAAATGGCGGGGTTTCGAATAACCTACGTTTTTTTTACGACGCGCCATGTTCCGGTAGTCTGGAACGCGCGTAAACGAAAATGTTCTTTTTTTGAAATTCATACAGATACCACGCATCGAGCCATAATAATGTGGCTGTTTGTTGAAACTCTTTGTGCATGAAGGGATCGAAAAAAACCAAGGAGTGTTGTTATGAAATTCAGTACAACATTACAACACTCGTTTGGATGATGTAATGGTTATTACGACATTGGGTGTTTTAATGTTGGTAATAAGCTAACTGTTTCAGAATCTTTAATAGAGGATTTAAAGCATGGGTGTAGATAAAACATTTAATCAGTTCAGGTTAAGTATGTTGAATTTAGAGCTCGATTTGGACAGTGACAGTGACAGACACGATTAAGAAGAAAAGTGTGCTTACATTGTCTTTAAGCACTTTTGCCCTTCTCGTATCAGACTACGAACGATATGTCCTTCTATATGTATATATAACGTCATTGAGTATATCCTACATATAAATATACATGCAACATACTTGTAAAATTAAATTTCTTAAAATTAACTTTGTACGTTTTGTTGACCAAGATAATTCAAAATATTATAATATAAGAGATTAGTTAGACAATATGTTATGTTTTTAAAGTGATAAAACCCTCACTTCTAGGATTAATACACAAATAAAATTTTATGAACGATGCGGGATTCGAACCCACGACCTCCGGCGTTCCGTGCCGACTAACCAACTGAGCTTACCGTTCGAGTACCGCCCCGTTATAAAATTCTGTTTGCTTTGTTCAACTCTCAGGTTGTGGCTTCACTTATAGGTTATCAATTGTAAATTTATCTGTAGATTAGTTAGATAAAAATGACAGATTAAAATAATAAAAAAACCGAATAAATACCCTGCATATGCATTTAGTGAAAGCATTTTTTTTTAACTGAAACACCTATAATTTTTATTAAATTAAAAGGCATGTATATAGTAAAAAATCTTACCTAAAAATCCAGGGATAGCCCCCATCGGCATCACGAACAAGCTTACCAACAGATCCGCGATCGCCAGAGACAACAGAAAGTAATTAGTGACATTCTGTAGTCTCTTGTCCAAACACACTGCCAAGCACACTAAAATATTTCCCACTCCGCCCGCTACTATAAACAATATCACAAACAAGAAACTCCAATCATAGTTGTTCCTAGCACCAGTTATATTACTTGTCCCATAGCCACTATTCCATTTACATTGAAAACTATCATTAACACTAACACCGCCTGTTTCATTAAAAACGTCAACCAGAAACGTCCTCGGGAAATCTTGAAAACAGTACAAGTCCCATTCACAAACGCTATCCTCTGGCAGTTTTAACCAAATACTTTTCAGCGCATTTTCAAACACCGCATGCACTAAATTCAGTTTGAAGCTAAAATCACACGAAGTATAGTTGCCATTATAATCCAGGGTATAATTAAGACATTTAGAACAAGTGTATGATGTTTCATTTTGGATATCCAAGTTGAGGTTACAAGTGTAAAGGATGCTTGCATTTCTTGAGCATTCAAATCCCGATATTATTTCGTTTGAACAGCTGTTTCCGTTGACGATGCTACATTTGACATCTTGGAACGGTGCCGATGAGATATAATTCATATCAGTAGATTTATTTCATCGTTTCAGTGCTGAACTTTGTATGCTGAGAACATTGTATTTTAAACTAGGTTAGGTCTTGCATGAAGTTCATGGTCGATGTTTCTGAAACAAAGGAATGTAATTATTTTAATTATAATGTGACGTTTGATTTTTAAGTTGATTTCAAAGTTTAATCTTAATATATATAAATTACGTGACACGTTGTTTGTCCGCGATGGACTCCTAAACTAAAGAACAGATTATAATGGGGATTACTTCATGGAGTGCAGTTTGGTCCAACTTGAGAGATAGGATAGTTTATATTTTGATTTGGGACCCATAATTATTTTTATTTTCAATATTTGTTTTGTATCGACATTTTTCCTATGAGAGAATTTATTGACGCACTGTTTGACAGTTCTGCTGTGAAACGATTTCATTTTAAAACGACAGGGTTCATATTTTACGAAAAAACAGTATTTTATTAATTATGTACAGAACAACGTCTGTAGGGTCAGCTAGTAATCATATAAAATCTTACAAGAATGTATTTGAAGTTACGTTAAGAATTAGTTTATCTTGCCGCGTTAGATATTTTCAAACTTAGAACAACTTATATTAGCGAATTCAAGAAAAATTTAAATTTAAATAAACCTTATTCAAATAGTCTTAATTTAAAAGCTTTTGAATCGTCACTACAAATATTTCTCTTAAATTACTGAATTTACCATAATATGTTCGTAAAAAGTAGAGCTCGTGAGAAGAACACACAAGAAACTCAACGGCCACTCTTTTCAATCAAATATATTAGAGTATTTTACAATGGCTGTAATATACATAACAAATTAGTTTGTAGGGTGCTGCATCCAATATAGGAGTCGCATTTTAATAATATAAATAACTTCATGAAAAATAATATATAATTAAACGTATTAATATAAATTATCGCATATTGGATGCATCAACCTTTAGAGCTTGAATTCATTGTTCGTCTAAGGATGCTTCGTGAACCATCATGTTCACGCCGTGATTACTGTAACAAATAGTAATTGCATCCAACAACTTATTACTTGGATACATTTAATTCAAAAAGAAAGGATAAACTGTATGTGCTATTTAATAGGTTAGCTAGAGTTAAGGGCTCCTTCTTAGGACTTGATATTCAATTTAACAGTAATATACCCGACAGTATACTAGGAGTAACTGAGCACAAATTCAAGAAATATATTAAAGCTTCTTTGACAACTAAGTATTGCATAGTAGATTATAGAAAAGAATATAATGATGTATGGTTCTTGTCTGGTCCGCACAGGCCACCTAAAAGTGTATAATATTATATTAAGTAGGCTATGTTGTTATAGGATTTAAAAGATCGCCTTTTTATGATAATAAGGGACAAGACCAGCAGGACGTTCAGCTGATGGTAATTGATACGCCATGCCCAATACAATGCAGTGCCGCTCAGGATTCTCAAAAAACCCAAAAATTCTGAGCGGCACTACAATTGCGCTCGTCACCTTGAGACATAAGATGTAAAGCCTCATTTGCCCAGTAATTTCACTAGCTAAGGCGCCCTTCAGACCGAAACACAGTAATGCTTACACTTTACTGCTACACGGCAGAAATAGGCACCGTTGTGGTACCCATAATCTAGCCGGCTTTCTGTGCAAAGGAGCCTCCCACTGGTAAATTTGGTAGCTTCATGACACTTACCAAGTGCTATGCAATATGTTATGTTACTGTCACTCTCTACGGTTATTAAATATATTTCTATTTTTTATGGAACAGGAAGACAAACGAGCTTACATACAGGTCATCTGATTATATGTGTTCACCGCAACCTATTGTTGCATCACTTTACATATTATATTTAAATTGAAATGATTTGTAAACCGATGATAATGAAAATGTTGATTTAAAAGAGTAGCAATGAGTTTCTTGCTATTTCTTCTCATTCGCTCAACAGCGCTAAATTCAATAACAAAAGTTTTATTTGACTTTCATAATTGTTATTTCCGTTACCTACATGCATACATACTTTCAATGTGTAGACATATTAGCAGAGTTACAAGAGGCTTAGTAGCTGAATTATGATACAAATGTTCTACTTGACCACCTAACGTTAGGGCGTCGAATTTGCGTGACGGAGTGCGCGCGCATCATAAAAAATCTCATTGATAAATTTTTCCTAACGCGCTAAAAGAAATTTAACTTCTTAAACTTAAATGTAATTATAACATCAATGTTACTTCCTTTTTTGGTTACACAATAATATCATTAGAAGCGTTAGTATTCTATGATTACCATAGTAATAATTTAATTTTAACTTAGATCTACTTATACAACGTATCGCATACAATATTTTTTTTACAACAAGATAATTTTAAATACAACAAAAATTAAACAAACAAATATCACTAGTTTTCGAGTTTCCGCTTGAAAGGGGCGGGAAATTTATTGTATATATACTGACCTCTGGTGAATGGTTTCATTTTTTCCTCAAGGAATGGCAAAAGTATATCCATACAGCCAACGCGGGAAAAATCAAATGTTAATGTTTACATTTGTAATGATTATTTTGAAATTATTAATTTTGAAATTAAAAAGTGCACAATATACCTAAGAGCATCAAGTTAAATTATATTAACAAATTCTTTTCTTAAATTGTTATTAAAATGTTTAGTTTAATGATTTAAGCATTAAAATATTATGTGTATGGTAAGTATTGCGTTTTAACTCTCATATAAAAAAAAACTAACTAAACTACCTAATAGTTATATGAGCTTACCATATCCAACCTAGATTTAGTTGTCGTCTTTTTTATATGGAGAGTAGAGGTAAGGAGAATCATCTGTGTATATGAAAAGGTGTCCGTCAAAATGAAGTAAATCTCATAATTATACTATTATACTAGGTATATACTATATATACTAATCATTCTAGGTGATCGTTTCTCTATAATAATTCTTTAAGGTTATATTTAGTACATTATTTTGTGCAACCTAAGTTGTTGAGATTTTCAATAAGTAACTACTATACACAAAAATATTACATTTTTTAACTCGGCATACTTCAATTCGGATACAGTTGCTACATTAAACATACTTCGTACCATACTCTGTGCCCAAACCAGCGGCATGGTGGTAGGTTTTTGAACTGTTATTTACAGCATAAGCTGGACAATTTTTCAACTTTTCAGCTTAAATCAAAATACAATAAAAGAAGAATATTCAAATTATTTTTCAATATAGGTAGGTACTTGACTACAAGAAAAACCCGCGTTAGGTTTCTTTGATGTTTAATTATTTCTTTTCCTTTTTCAAAGACCCAATAAAGTATGCACTTATATTACTAATCGTGGTAACTAATTACGGATTGCACTCCGGGAGTGCCGGCAGCAGTGAACACATGAATATTAACGTTGTGAAGGTTAAATATTATACTATAGTTACAGAATGATTCCGCACAAATTGTTTTATTTATATAAAAGTACTAGCATTTATGTGGTTAAATATTCATTTATTCCGCTATCGTACATCAAAAATGACAATTTATATTACATAAAAAAATTAACACTTCAGAGAGTTTATCTCTCAGAAAAATCAACTTACATCCATAATTCCAACGACTGTCTTACGAATTTTCGATCTGGTCACGTGTCCTGACACGAGTTAAATTTTTTATACCCATCCAAAGAAAAGAGCACACCGCCGCTAGAGAAGTTTTCACTTCAAAAAGAGTTAATACAGTGCTCCGTCAATAAAGAATAAAGCTTTTAATGAACAAATTATTCATGGTTTAAATAGTGCATAGTCGTAAAACCGCGTATTAATTATAAACCTTGAGCGTCTGGAAGCGGAAAGCAGCAGATTGAAATGAAAATTATATCCTTCGTTTCAAGATATAAAATGATCGTTAACTGCTCCATGCTTGCTATTGAAATCGTGAGTTGTAATTTAAAATACTAATTTCAATTATAATGTGTCTATGCATGGCTATATACTGTGATAATGCCTACGATGATTAAAAGTACTTAAATCTCACAAGTACGCCAGAATCGGGTGTAAATTAAGTCTCGGGTGTAAATTCAAATATTTTTATTCAAAACTAGCTGACCCGGCAGACTTCACAAACAAAAGGAATCCTTTTTATAAAAACAAATAAATAAAATGCTCGGTACGAATGAAATTTTATTATTTTAATTACACACGATGTTTCTTACTTACAAAACAGGGTTTTCCTGAAATACTGGCTATTTATAAGGTTTCAATTTGATATTGATAGACACACACAGTTATGATACAGTCTGTTAATCAGTTCAAGGCTTTCTGTTAAACTTTTTGTTTTGTTTTGATGGTGCGGTTAGGTTCAGAAATTTAATTTGGGAGAAGACTTAAGATTTATCAATTTACATAAAATAATCTGATACATAGTTAACAACTGTAGGTAAGTAACTATAATAAAAAAAATAAAAAAATAAAAAAAAAATAAAAATAGCCTTTATTGCAGCAACTACATTACATTTAAATATATTGCATAACTTAATTATTAAAAACTTTTCTTGCTGCGTGTCCCTCGACATAGGCCTCCTCTAAATTTTTCCAATTCGTTCTATCTCTGGCTAGACGAGTCCACATGCTTCCGACCAAGTTTCGGATGTCGTCCTCCCATCTTTTGGATTGCCTGCCTCTTTTTCTTTTTCCGTTTCTGGGGTACCACTCCGTCACTTTTTTCGTCCATTTTCCAGAATTGTCTCTGATCATATGGCCTGTCCATCGCCATTTTTGCTGTTTAATAATTTTGCTTACATTTTTAAATTTTATTTTTTCTTTTATGTCCTGCAGCTTAATTCTGTCTCTCAATCTAACACCTAGGACGCTTCTTTCCATAGAATTTTGGCAAGTTTTTAGAGTTGTGAGATTTTTCTCGGTTAGGGCCCATGTTTGTGATCCATAAGTTAAACATGGTAGTATGCAAGCATTAAAAACCTTTCTTTTGTCCTTAATGAGAATATGCTTCTTCTTCATCACTTCGCTGAGCGACCAATATCTTTTCCAGGAGTTCGTGACCCTTCTATCGATTTCTTTTGTCATACAGTCTTTGATTGATAATAAATGCCCCAGGTAAACGTATTCGTCTACATATTCAATTGTTTTACCATCTACTTTAATTTCTTTTTTATTAGAGTTTGTCATTATTTTAGTTTTGTTTACGTTCATTGTGAGGCCTACTTTAACACTTTCCTCTGACAATTGTTGTAGCATATGCTCTAGTTTCTTTGAAGACTCAGAAAATAGTACTATATCGTCCGCAAATCGTAGATGGTTTAGTTTTTCCCCATTTATATTAAGTCCCTCACTTTCCCATTCAAGATTTCTGAATATCATTTCTAATACTGCTGAGAATAGTTTGGGAGATATAGGATCTCCCTGTCTGACTCCTCTTTCTATTGGGAACTCGCTGCTGGCCTTATCCAATTTTATTCGAGCTGTGCTTTTGGAGTATATATTCTTTAAAATATTTATTATTTTTCCATGAACTCCTTGAACTTTAAGAGAGTTCCAAATTGCATCATGTTCTAGCGAGTCAAAAGCTTTGTTGTAGTCGACAAAACCTAGATAATATACACAGTTGTACTCTTTAAATTTTTCTAATATTTGTTTTACCGTGTGTATATGGTCTACAGTCGAGAATTTTGTCCTGAAGCCTGCTTGCTCTTTGGGTTGGTTCTCGTCTAATACCTTAGAGATTCTTGATAGTAATATCTTGGAGAAAATTTTATATATGTTTGCCATCAAACTTATTAGTCTATAGTTTCCAATATCGTTTTTGTCACCTTTTTTATAAATTAATACTATAGTTGATTTAGTCCAGTCTGCCGGAATGCTTTCAGTTTTCAGGATTTGATTAAATAGTACAGTGAGCTTGGGTGCTATTATAGGTAAGGTGGCTTTGACCATCTCATTTGATATTTGGTCAGGTCCTGGTGCTTTGTCGTTTTTCTGTGATTTGATAGCTGAAACAGTTTCACTAAGAAGGATCTCCGGTACAGGATCTTTGTCTGTAATAACATCATATTCATTGTCTTTTACATTTTCCGGTAAGTTTCGATAATTTTTAGAACTTTTGTACAGATCACGATAGAACTCGGCTGCAGTTCTTATTATTTCTTCCCTATTCCTAGTTATTCTATTTGTTTTATTCTTGAGATTAATCATCCAATCCTTTTTGTTCATCAGTTTTTTTAGTGCTTTTCTTACTCCTCCAGTTTTGGTAATGTGATCTTGTATAGTTTTATTTCTTTTCTGAGTTATATCTTTGCGTATTTGAGATCTTATTTTTTTACTTAATTCTGCAATTTTAGTTTTAGTGGCCTTATCCTTTTTTGAAATCAACTGTTTTCTTTGTTCTATCAATTTCTCACTTTCATCTGATAGAGTCTTTGCTTCTGGTTTACATTTTACTGTTTCCCTTATTAGGTTAGTTATTAATGAATTATATTGTTATTCTATATCCTCATAGTTTTTGTCTTCCTGGTTTAAAGCTATGGACAGATTATTTTGTAGTTTTTTGTAATCCTCTGTTATAGGTATTGGCTTGGTGTTTCTATAATTTCTTCTCGACTTTTTGGCTGGTACTTTTTTTAGTGAAGCTCTTACCATTCTATGGTCGGTATTAAAATTAAAATTGTTCAAAACATGTGTATTAGAAAAACATCTCGCTTTATTTGTCATAATAAAATCAATTTCGTTCTTATAATTTCCATTAGGTGACACCCAGGTCCATTTTTTATTAGGTTTTCTTTTGTATTGACTGTTGATAATTGTTAGTTTATTTTGTAAGGCATAACTGATAATAATAAGTAACTATAGTTACCTAAAATTAAGTTTATTTTTAATAAGTTATTTATTTTAAACTATTATTTTAATTTGATTTCTGAACGACGGCGGACACATCAAAGAAAAATCGAAATCGTTGTTTTTATTTAATTTCGAGTATTTTCATATTTTTTCACCATTTTAAACCTTCTCTGGACTTCCACAAATAAGAGCAAAATTAGCCAAATCGGTCCAGTCGTTCTCGAATTTTAGAGAGACTTATGAATAGATAGATAGACAGGATTTAAAATTACTTATTGAACGTCAAATAATTATTAATTATTTACTGTTATAATACGATGATTAAAAGTACATAAATGTCACTAGCACGTCTTTTTTTTTTTTTTTTTTATGGAATAGGAGTACAGACGAGCGTACGGGTCACCTGGTGTTAAGTGATCACCGCCGCCCACACTCTCCTGCAACACCAGAGGAATCACAAGAGCGTTGCCGGCCTTTAAGGAAGGTGTACGCGCTTTTCTTGAAGGTACCCATGTCGTATCGTACCGGAAACACCGCACAAGGAAGCTCATTCCACAGCTTCGTGGTACGAGGAAGAAAGCTCCTTGAAAACCGCACTGTGGAGGACCGCCACACATCCAGATGGTGGGGATGATATCGTAACTTGTGGCGTGTCGTGCGAAGGTGAAATTGACGTCAGAATCGAGTGTAAATTAATTTTCAAATGACTATATTAAGTCTCCAAAAAATTAAATTTTAATATTCTTATTCAAAATAGGATTTAAAATCACTGATTGAACGACAAAAACTACGATGGATTCGAAAATTCATGCCTCAGACTTGAGAAGAACGGTCGCAGATAACGCTCCAAATACGCAACTATTTAGTAGATATTGTTAACTTATTAGCATAAGTTAAAACGTTTCCGTTTTTTCGATATTTTTTTGGCATCACATTGGAGAGATTGTACTATTATTGTTTTGTATTATATTATTATTATTATTACCTTTCTTGCCACTTATTCTAATGAAAGATCAAATTTTATGAAGTGATCGTAAATTAAACATAACTTTGATGTCTATAAGTGTTATATTTAAGAACAACGTTTAATCCTTCTGTTTTTGTTCATTAAATAAAAGATACAAATTCAATTATTTTAAAACAAGCTTTCACATCCATGACATACTGCATTTTTTGCTCACAGTAGTATTGTTCATAATTGCAATACGGTAAGGTAAGACGGAGTAAGTAAGGAGGTAAAGAATTACTAGTTGCTCGATGGTTAGTTTAAAAAAAATGGCGAAAATCCATAATTATAATAATCATGTTGATTGAAGACAAATCTAAGCGGAACTTACACTAAAAAACCCACAAAATTTGGGTTAGTTTTAAAGTTTTTACCAGTGGCGCCTTTTTCTACAGTGAAGCAGTTATGTGTAAACATTACTGTGTTTCGGTCGGAAGGGCGCAATAGCTAGTAAAATTACTGGGCAAATGAGACTTAACATCCTATGTCTCAAGGTGACGAGCGCAATTGTAGTGCCACTCAGATTTTTTTTAGTTTTTCAAGAATCCTAAGCAGGCGGGGATAATGGGTAGGGCGTATCAATTACCATCAGCTGAACGTCCTGCTCGTCTCGTCCCTTGTTTTCATAAAAAAGTAATCACAATATATCAACTATTTTTCATGTAATGTAAGTTAATATTAATTAAAGAGCGCAAACAAAGCATACTAGGAGAGTCGGGTGCACTGTTTGATCAGCTCTAAATCAATTTAAAAAAACAAATTTTTAAAATAAATTATGGTTTCACAACAGATTAAATATGTAAAGCTACAGCCTTTCCTTAGGTTATACTGCGAAAATTACAGAACCGATCGGAATAATACTTATACCGTAAGCTGCAGTAAGTTTCGAAGAAGAGTTTAGTACAATATGTTTATTGGTGATTACTTATCAAGCTATATATCAAAACATACTGTCAAAATTTTTACACATGTCAACTATCGTCAAACTTCACGCCAAAAGCTTATGGCACCATTAGGGTGCCCTAATGAGATTGCCTAGTAGCCTAGTAGCCTAGTAGTCCTGTAGTGCATCCAGCATGTTTGCAGACGTCTGCATCAATGATTTCTTTGCAAATATTAGGTTACGGATGCTTTGGAAGCATCCTTTTGGTCTCGTATTCGCTCCTCTTAGCAACAAAATTATTGCTACTTTGTGTGAGTACTTGAACAATACTATTCTTAAATATTAGGTAATGTCCATCATAGTAACTACCACAAATAGTAGTTATCGAATGTTTTTTTTTTAAATTCACATTAATATGTTAATTGTAATTCTTAAGAAATTTTGACTGATTGTAATTGTGATTGTGACTTTATAAAATTATGCAATATGGATATGTGTCTTAACTAAAAAAGCCTATATTTCTTGGCTTAGAAATACCAATATTCACAATATGAATAATTCAGTCAATGACGTGCCATTACATATAACAATTCATACAATGAGCGGGCGCGGGGTACTTAATTTATATGGCAAACCCAGCGTAGCTAAACACTGAGAAAAAAGTGATTCACTCGATTGTATGAAACGTGGATATATTGACAGATGACGGATATAATCTTGTAAAGAACGGAGATAGCCGAAATCCACTACGTTATAAGCAACTGTTCGCTTTCAAACAATCGCCATACTGTAATTACTACTATTTCAAACTTATGCCAAATCGCTGCACGTTTCATACTAAACTAAATTTAAATTTATAATTAGGCAGTCCCGTCTCTTATTACGTAGTATTTACATTCTCTTTGGGCAAAACAACTTCAGCCAGTTCAGCATTTGTCTAATAATAGATAAGACTAGAAAAATACATTAAAGGGTGTCACGGTATTTTTATTTTTACCCACAACTTTATTATCTTTCTGAATTCAAGTGTCTCAAGTAACAAACTAGATGGGTTTATAATTGAGCTGTCGGCGACATCCCATTGTTTTGTTTTGTTTTATAAAAGTTTTAAGTGAATTCTTTTATTTAACTGTTTGGGCAAATGTTGAATATTTTTTTTTACATTTAAAAAAAGAAAGCAAATTTGCGCAACTGACTAGAAACAGGAAAACTATAATAAATTACTAATTTATTTATTTTCGGTCGCTCTTGGCAGAGCGGTCTTGGATGTCGAGAAGTTTCAATAATGTAATGCACCTCACAATTGTGTGCCATCTCTTAGTCTTAGTTAGTTAGAAGTCATTCGAGTGCACTCATGCACGTAGTCGCCCACAGCAGGCTTGATCTGGTCGGTCCATCGCATAGGTGACCATCCGCGCAGTCCACGCGACCAATCTCAAATTCTTACATTTTTTATCGAACCCCAGGTTATTGTATCGCTTAAATCAAAATCTGCTCTCATTTCGAAAATATATGCCTCAGACCTTAGAAAGAAACTGAAACTACACAAGAAACTCAGCGGCCCTTCTTAAGACAAATTAGTATTTGCATAGAACCACGGCTACTGCAAGCGGAAATTCAAGTATCGAGGCTGGAAAACCGTTTACTGATGGAACTTGTATTCTGTAACTTTAGTACTAATATACATCTTTTGACTTATCATGAAACTAAGATAGAAGTGAGAATTTTTTACAAATGGCTACAATACTACAATCTACAACTTTTGAAACAAATTTGAATGTGAGATTAATTTAACGGTGACGTTAATTATTAGTCTTTTGCGGCATTGTTGACCATGTCTATCCTAAGTCTGAGATATTGTGACTGAAGTAAGCTTTTCTATGTGCAACCGAACGCGAAAGCGAAATTTCCAGGAGGACTCTGGAAGAACGCCATACATTAAGATAGTGGGGATATTATTTATTGGCGTGTGGCGTGTGGTGCGAAGGTAGAATTGGACGGCAAGTATCATTTCAAGCAGATTGCCCTAAGGCAATTTGGCTTTGCCTTTGAGAAGTTTTAGGCAAAGCTATAAGGGGAATGTCATCAAAGAGTAAGTTTACAAAAAATGGGTATTTGTAAACATTAGTCTTCCGGTGGCTTCATTGAACTTGGAATAATTGATATTCCTGTCTCTACATGGCTAGTGTAAAGAGTATCTCCAGTAGGTACTATCGTCAGCAGAATAATTATTATTGGGTCCATCCGACATACCACTGATATGCAGAAGAAATACTCTAGGTGCTCTTGGCGTACACTTGCACATGTCCTTGGCGAACACTAGAGTTCACAGGCTTTGGGTTCAAGCAATATCCGTCAAAATCAACCTGTATTCTGAATCCAGCTCGGAAGCTGGTGGTCCACTTTTATAAACTCTCGGTAAGCCCAAGTAATGGAGGTCTCAAGCGGAGTTCCTTGTGACTTACATAATCAAAGGCCTTGAGTATATCCAGACCAATTGCCAGACCTTCTACCTGCCTTTCGATAGCCACCATCTATCTTCGTATTAGATATACCAGGAGATCGCCCGCCGACTAACCATGACGAACTATCGGTCGCATAAGGCTTCCATGATTTTGGAAGGGAGGTAATAAAAAGCTATAGGCCTGTTAGTACTTAGTTAGCTAGGATCCAAGCTGTCTCCTTTTCTGTCCTCTGTTCCTCCTTTCAGCTCGAGGTTATGTCAAATATTGATAGAATTATATTTTGCTTGTGCGGACCACTGGCTTAAGAATATTATGAAGGTGGCACAAATATAGTCCAGAGAAAAACCTGATGGAAAAATGCTTTCTACATCAAATTAATATCTGATAAAAACGTCATAAGAAAACATCAAATCAAATCAAAATTACTTTTCATGTAGATCAAGGAAATGACACTTAAGAATGTTAAAAGTAATACTTTTTATCATTTACCACCACTTGTTGAGTTTTAACGAGAGGAAGTGACAAGAAACTCAATGCCACACTTTTAAATGAACATTAACTAATTATAATTTATGTATAATGTGCTGTCATAAAAATACTCAAACGTAGAGTACCTACTCAATGTCTTTTACGCGTATTAAAAATATATACGATTATAAAAATATAATAACTAAAATTAAAAAAAAAACATGAAGCAGTGTTTCTCGTACCAGTATCATCCCGCCACTACAAGCAGTGCCACAAGCATAACGCATGGACTACTCATCGCCTCCCTCAACCATATTTTAGGGAGGGAACGACCCGTCTCACGTCGTTGTCGCAAGTATTGGCATTTAAGTGAGTATGACGAAGCCTGTCACGAGAACTCAACCAAATAACAAAAACAATGTTCATAAGTACCTGTTTGCACATACAATCACAGAAAGGTACCTGATTTAAATATACAACTGTTTCAATTCGGTGGTTTTAATAAAGTTTCTTATAATTTTAAGTAAGTACTAAACCATGTCATTAGAGTTTATTGTCCAGATCTATAATGAAACCCGATATAGTGTCGTGACCTATTAAAACCTGCAGTGCACATAAAACCAGTTATAATGCGCAGTAATGCATGCTCTAATGCATTCACTAAGACTTCGTTCAGCACATATTTAAGAGCTTTATTTATAATTTTGTGGTTTTGCAGACAAAAATGGTCATTGCCTTAACCACAGTTCAGCGTAAAATATATTATTAATGGATTGATTATTAGTGGCAATACGGATTGGTTTCATTTTCGTAGCAAATATCCTTGACTACAAGTTCAAGGCTATAATATTATGTAGTGTCTTTAAAATAATTTTCCGCAAGATTTACTTACGAAATCATAATAATATCCATAAATTATATGTTGAGCACGGGGAATGGTGCTGGTGTGCGACGCAACTCACGTCGACACTCTGGCTCCTTCTCATGTCTAAGTTACGTCAGTTGGTATTGGGGCTGCTGCTTCGACTGCTGAAGACAGCAAACGTCGCAAGAACTTTAGTCTCAATAAGTCTTACATCTTTGTGCCGTTTAGTATCAAGACACTTGGCCCGTGGGGCCCGGAGATGCAGAGAATATACAAAGTAGCTGCACAACTCAATAGGCTACTGGAAACAAAAGCGCTGGCAGCTATTTCGGTCAACGGATCAGCCTAGCTATCCAACGGAGAAATGCTGCCAATATTATTAGTAAAAATATACCCAGGGGAAGACTCCTTTGTGATAGTTTTAATTTAACGTAATATATTTATTTTTTAATATTTACAAATCTTATAACTATATTTACAATACTACGACTACATAAAATTAAAACTATCATTACGTGGAAGCGTACCAAGAATACTGGCAGCATTACCGCGTTGGATAGCAAGGCTGATCCGTTGACCGAAATAGCTGCCAGCGCTTGGGTTTCCAGTAGCCTTATTATTAACGTAATTTTATTGTAAATATAGTTATAAGATTTGTTTTCTTTGAGTAAATGATGTTAATTAACATTAATGTTGATTGATGATTTTGTCACGGAGGAAAGATTGGTGAAAGAAGATTTAATTTACGAATGTATAGAGTGAATGCTTACTTTACCACGGTTAATACAAATATATTATGTACTTATAAATTTATTCAAAAAAACAAATCTAATAATATTTACAATACTATGATTACATTTAATAAAACTATCACTACGCTGGCTGGTGATCTGGTGATTGAAATAGCTGCCAGCGCTTGGGTTGCCAGTAAAAGAAGATTTAATTTACGAATGTATAGAGTGAATGCTTACTTTACAACGCTTAATACAAATATATTATGTACTTATAAATTTATTCAAAAAAACAAATCTAATAATATTTACAATACTATGATTACATTTAATAAAACTATCACTACGCTGGCTGGTGATCTGGTGATTGAAATAGCTGCCAGCGCTTGGGTTGCCAGTAGCCCTATTCAAATATATTCATAATTTTCGCGGGGCATTGCACTCTTATTAATCAGGTAATAATTACAACATAATATCATAATAATAGCAACATATTGTCGTAGGTAACTCGCCACTGATCACAGTGGATTTAATTAAAATTCTTCTAATGTCCAATCATATACGTTTTACTATCAGTATGAAGAATGAAGCTAGGTCGAGAGTAATAAATATTAAGGAACAAACCGCTAGTTGCAAAGAGCATCCTTAAGGGTAATGTTTCGTTACATCACATGCTATCTTTGACTGTCAAAATGAAAAAAACAGTGACGATGTTATACTTAATGAAACATTAACATTAAAGATGCTTTCTGCAACTAGCGGTTTGATATATTTGACGTTTGAGTATTTTATTGGCATAACTTTACATAATAATACTACTTACATCATAATACTTTCAATTTAACAAAAAAAATGAATTTTCTTTCGGGTTCTCTTTTATCAAAATATGGACGCGTGAAATATTGGATGTCTGTATGCTGCCTAGATAGGATCACAGCATCAAACATGTTTAGTAATAAATATAATAAAAATCAAAGAGGGTAATACCCTGCCATGTCTTACAATATGCCCAAGAAGGAGTCCTGGAAGCCTTACTCTGTACACTCAAGCGAGATACAAAAACCCACCACATTTGCAACGCGATCATGTGTTTCCTAATTTTGACTTTTATAGAAAAGATAAGTATAAGGAGGGAGTATCAGTTACAAACCATCCGTGTTGCTTATACCACGCATTTTAATTCCGTTTGTACTGAGTTCTTAAAAGTGTACCAAATCTACACCTTATTACTATCAATATAGTGTCGCAATTCCCGCGTTAATCACTTTGTTTGTGCAATTCTTTAATCTTAAATACTACTTCATTTCAATTTATATCTTTATTAAGCATAAACTCTTTAAGATATTGTGATGAAGTGTGAAATGTATAAAAATGAGGTCAATGACGGAGTACAGTGTGCGGGATGTAAGCGGAATTTGGATTACAGCTGTGCGGGTATATCCGAGACTGGATACCGCAAACTTGGACCAGAGCGTCGGGCTGTCTGGAAGTGCCCACAATGCAAGGTCAGTCCAATATCCAACCCTATTACTACCAATACTACGGATTCGGGTACGTTGGCTACTATACTAGAGGAAATACGTGAGATGAAACAACAGCTGAACTATCTTCCTGACCTGGTTCGCGATGTTAAGTGTATTAAAACCGAGATTGCTGACCTCAAGGCTGCCTGTGACTTCAATTGTGCTAAGCTGGACGAGTATGGCTTACGGCTGTCAGAAGTTGAACGTAATTGTTCTAAGTACGAAACATTAGCGGACAGCATAAACTCACTAACTCTAAATGTGCAACACTTAAGCGAAGAGTTGAGTACTCAAGAACAAAGGTCCCGATTAAATAATGTAGAAATAAAAGGAATTCCGGTCAGGACAACTGAAAATCTCTTTAATATTGTAGAAAAATTAAGCAAAGTGGTAGAACACAAAATTGATATATCCCAAATAAATTACATCGCAAGAGTCCCTTCATATAACTCAAAGGATAAATCGATAGTCATGGGATTTATTAATCGGTACGTAAAGGAGGAGTTCATAGCGGCCGCAAGAGCGAAGAAGACTATCATGGCTGATTCCATTGGTTTCGTAGGTAGTACGCAGCGAGTGTTTATCAATGACCACCTTACTCCAAGGTCAAAAAAACTTCTTACACAAGCTAAGACCATTGCAAAAGAAAAAAAGTACCGTTATACCTGGGTGAAGTTCGGGAAAATACATTTAAGAAAAAATGACTCATCTCATGTAATAATTATAGCAAAAGAAAGTGATTTAAACAAAATAATTTAGGCTGTTGTGTACTATTCACTTCTACTTTAATGCCCCTAACATTTTTAATGTTTATTTTAATTCTTAAATATTTTAGAGTAACTGATAAGTTGCTATTGACTTGTGTTTTCTATTACATTCACTTATTAATGATCCAGTTTATAAATATGTCATATGCTCGCTTATTGTATATTTTGTTCTTAGTATATGTATTGTTGAGTTATGAAACTAAGAAGTGTGGTTGCAATTTGATGTTATTTGTTAAATTAGATAGTAATATTTTATAACATTACTATTTTATTCAACAAATCTCTCTATGCGGGTGTTATGCCAGATTTATGGAAAATGGCTTATATTACTCCAGTGCATAAAAAGGGGGCTAAGACTAGTATATCAAATTACCGTCCAATTTCTAAGCTTTGTATTATATCTAAGGTTTTTGAGAAAATCATTTATAGTCAGGTTTATCCTGCACTAAGGCAAGCCTTTAGCCCCAGTCAGCATGGTTTTCTTAGAGGTCGCTCGTCTGTCTCTAATCTTGCACTTCTTAATAATTATCTAACTGAAACAATGCAGCAAGGTGTCCAAGCTGATGTAATTTACACCGACTTCAGTAAGGCATTCGACCGAATACGGCATGACATCCTTCTTAATAAGCTCTATAATATTGGTATCAGCGGTGACTTGTTAAGATGGTTTTCCTCCTATATTCATAATCGCACTCAAACTGTTGTTGTCAGTAATTATATATCAGGGTGGGTACCCATATCGAGTGGCGTTCCTCAGGGTTCCTTGCTTGGCCCTCTATTGTTCGCAATATTTTTATATGATGTTGATACTTGCTTACGTACCGCCAAAATATTGTGCTTTGCTGACGATATCAAAATTTACAACAAGGTATCGTCACTAGATGATGCAATAGCTCTACAAGAAGACCTACACCGATTGCAAAATTATTGTGACGATCATAGCCTAGAGCTAAACCCATCAAAATGTAGCGTAATGACATTCACGCGTAAGCGGCATCCTATAATTTTCAATTACCAGTTGAAATGTGAGAATGTGCAGAGAAGTAGTACAATACGAGACCTTGGTGTTTTACTTGATTCGAAACTATTATTTGACCAACATATAAATTTAACTATATCTAAAGCTATGAAAGCCCTTGGATTTATTATAAGAAGCTCGCGTGATTTACGTCAAGTCAAGACACTGAAGATATTGTACTGCACCTTCGTTCGTGGTCACTTAGAATATGCCTCTCAAATCTGGAATCCTTTGTATTCTACATATATTTCTCGAATAGAAAATATTCAAAAAAAATTCTTACGCTTTCTATGCTACCGTACTAACGACAAATACAATTCAAAGTCTTACGAACAGCATTGTAAAAAGCAACATTTACTACCGCTTGAGAAACGACGTATGATCTCTGACATTGCTTTCCTCTTGAAAATAGCTCAAAATAAGGTTGATTGTCCAGATCTTCTTTCGACAATTTCATTGAAAACTTCGTCAACTGCACTACGCTATAGCCGTTTATTGTATATACCTCAATCATCTACTAACTACCGGAGCAATAGTTATATCTTGCGAGCTAGCACCACCTGTAATAAACTAAGCAGTGAAATAATTAATTTGGATATTTTTAATACATCTGTCAAAGCAATGAAACAATGTATCATGAAAACGTTTTTTGAATCCTAACCTGTGAACATCAAGTGTGCTTATTATTAGATTATAATTTTACATGTTTACTCTTTATAATTTTGCTTCTTACTACTTCTATTGTCTATTAGTGAATATCTGTGATTAGCTCTAAGTTTCTATTGTATTTTTATTTTGTGTAAATAGCTGTTGATATTCCTTGAAATAAATAAATAAATAAATAAGAATATATCACAAACGACTTGGGGATCTGGAACTGAAAAACAAGGATACACTTATGCTGTTGGAGCATTCGGTTGGTTGTATGGAATGTATGGTATAAAATCAGAATTAGTTCATTTTAGAAGCTATAAGGCAGCAGCAGCTGATGTACTGGCTTTGGCGTCTATTGAAGTAGATATCTCGAATATACCACCAGGACAATGCGCTTCATACAAATTGCAAGGGAAGCCTTTGTTAATAAAACACAGAACAGCTAATGAAATAGAAATTGAGGGTCACACTCCCATATCTGCCCTTAAAGATCCACAAACTCCGGAACAACGGACACTTAACCAGGAATGGCTCGTTGTAATTGGTATTTGGTATTGCTCGTACCAAACTCAGGAGATTGGGTAGGTAGATTTTACTGTCCCTGCCACGGGTGCCACTACGATAATGTGGGCAGAATAAGGAAAGGTCCAGCTCCAACTAACTTCCAACAGTAGCTCTAAGCTAAACTAGCTCCAAATAAGTTCCAACTTATAAATTTTTATCCGATAATGTTGTACTTGTCGGCTAGGAAATACAGATTAAATTATTTTAAATATCAATAATATCAATATATAGTAATTGAAATGATTTGTAAAACGATGAAGGTTTAAATGTTGATTTAAAAGGATGGCAATTGCCACTTCTTCTTATCAAAACTCAACCTTTTACGAAGTGGTGGTAAAAATAAAAAGATAAGAAGACGTTGGACTTTCATGCGTGTCATTTCCTTGACCTACATGAATAAAGTGATTTTGATTTGATTTGATTGAGAACTTGTACTGGAATCACTTGTCCCAAAATTCAGTTCTATTATAATCAGCAGATACCAGGACTTGGACATTTTTATGAACACCCTGGAAAAATAACATAAATAATTGACTCCTTTTTCAAAGTCGTAGTAAATTTTTGAAAAACTCTTGGTATTTGACTCCCATTACCTTATTTTTAGCTACTGTCACTACAATATGGAAATAATTGATTTTCTCATTTTATCATGAGCAACCTTAGTCACATTCAAGTTCATAGTAGTTTAGAATTTAAAGAGAAATTTCTTAGTTTACTTAAGACAGAAATAAGTTTTATTTTATTTTATGTGAAAAAATAGGCTTTCACTTTCACCACAATTAGTAATTGTAAAAGAAAAAGGAATGAAATTAGGGTACCCTGCCTGAATAAAATTAAATACTTCACAGCTCGCTTTTAAGCCTTTTCGTAGAATTAAAAAAGAGGGATATATATGAACTACAGTTGTATTAGGCCAACCACTGCCGAATTTGTGTCGACGTGCTAAAATTTTTGACCAAAATTTATGAATGATGCGGGAATCGAACACGCGACTCTCGGGTTCCGTCCGAGGGCTCTTACCATTTGAGCCAACCGTTTGAGTGACGCATGGTTCGAAATTCATGAAAGAAGCCTTATGACTTGTTGTACGTTCACCAGTGGGAGACTCCTTTGCACAGGATGCCGGCTAGATTATGGGTACCACAACGGCGCCTATTTCTGCCGTGAAGCAGTAATATGTAAGCATTATTGTGTTTCGGTCTGAAGGGCGGCGTAACTAGACTTAGCATATTATGTCTCAAGGTGTCGAGCGCAATTGTAGTGCCGCTCAGAATTTTTGGGTTATTCAAGAATCCTGAGCGTCACTCCAATGTAGGACAGGACGTATCAATTACTATCAGCTGAACGTCCTGCTCGTCTCGTCGCTTATTGTCATAAAAAAACGTCCGAGATAAAGTCCATCAATAGTTTTACTGCACTTCAAGTAGCTGTCAACTGGAATCAAGTTGCACAAAAATAACGTTTGATCTTACGTGTTTGATATTGTAATCAATGACCTATATTGGGTCAGGTAGGTTTGTAGTCAGCGTACTAACAAAAAAAGGAAATGTGTGGCTTTTTGAATTCACGATACAAGTGATTTTTTTTTTCACAAAATGACGTATAAATGTCAGCATAATAATCTAAATAAAAAAAACTTATAAAAATAATAATCAAAAAATATTTTTAAGGGTGGGGTTCAAAGACACGCTGTCTCTCGGAAAATAGATCTAAAGTCTGGCATCACACACAACTCAGCCAACTTGCATTTTACACATGAGTTGAAATTAATGAATTGACCCCTATACAGCTGCCGTCTATAATGTGACATGTGATAGATGGACGAAAAGAATTGAGGCGAAGTAACATATGTTTCACTTTAAAATATGCATAGTTGCAACCGCACATAAACATTCTCAACCCAGGAGTCAAGAGATGCGTTGTCGGCCTTTAAGTGTGGCGTATGCAGGACCCTGAGTCGTATGGGTTCGGGAAAACAGCAGATTAAATCACGTGGTGGATACGCGACGCAAGAGGTGTGTTTACCATGATGCAGGTAGTACAGCTGTTAACTTGTAATTGTTATTTATGCAATTGTTGTGTAATAAGGAGTATTAAAACACGAATGTGGGTTTATCACACATGTGATACAAGTAATAGTATGACATGAGTGTTTTAATACCAAATTATCAACAGTTCCACACAAGGCTTAATCTACACCCAAAATATGAATCCTAACTGTCTTAGAATCTTTAATAGAGGATTTAAAGCATGGATGTATATAAACAATAGTAATATAATAACAAAATTGAAATGGAAATGACTTAGATAATTTATGCTTCTACATAGAGCTTTTTGCTGTTAGGCAACGCATGACAAAAGGCCAAGTTTATTATTTTAGTGTGCGTGTGTTGCTGAAAAGAAAAATTACAGTATTTTTATATAAGGGTACAAATGTCTGCTTAGCTAATGAAGACATCCGAATAAAGATATAAGACCTAATAAAGTCCAAATTTTCGCTACTATTTAGTGAGTATCCTGTTTTTTAGGTTAGATAATTTAAACATCAAAATGTACTTATATTCAGAACATAGTTTGGATTGTAACTATAATCAGTGAATACAATATTGCTTACTTCTCAAAGTACAACATAAATTGCTCTTCAACGCATGATAAAGTTCATCCTAACAAACCATTCGAAATCTTATATGAAAACTAGATGGTGACCGGATCGCTTCACATAAACAATTGCATATATTATATACGAAATTTCATATCAGAACGTAAAATCTTTTTTTGTTAATTATACAATTTTGTAGAAATATAGCCACTACGTTGGATGAGGGCAGCGCAGGACCAATCGTCGTGGAAATCTTTGGGGGAGGCCTTTGTCCAGCAGTGGACGTCTTCCGGTGATAATGATAATGATGAAAACCATTACAACAAATATTTAGTTTTTCCCTGTATGGTATGGTATGGTATGGTATAGGGGCTCCTGTTTCCGCAATTAAACCACTAGCATGGGTCCATTTTGTGTGCAGTAATGGCCAGTTACTCCAACCAGCCCAGCTCCTTCCAGAAGTTTAGAACATTCCTGGGATGTTCACAGACTTCTTGGAGCGACCTCGCAGTGGTTAAGGTTTATGCCCGTTGGTTGGCCACCCCCGCACATTCCAGGATTACGTGAGCGACCGTTTCGTTTTCGGTCAGACAGCATCTGCACTTAGGACTGTCCGTTACGCCGATTGTGAAAAGGTCTTTGTTTAGTGATGTGTGACCCGTTAGGGTGCCCACCATTATACGGATGTCATGTCTGTTGAGGCTGATTAGTCTACGTGTCAGTTTGGGCGATAGTGCAGGTATCGCCATTTTCGACTGTCTACAGCTTGAGGCATTCATCCATCGGGTGTTGTGTAGGTCGTTGGTGAGAGAGCGTATCCATGAGCGCATTTGGCTGAAGGGCAGTGGCAGAAGTGGCAAAGGACCAGTCACTATATTTGCCGATGCCCGCTTTGCAAGCGTTTTTCCCTGTTCTTGTAATGATTATTTCATTAGCCAAGTCGCAGCATAACCGTCAAACCGTATGTCAAAAATTTATCTCATAAAATTTAAAATAAAAAATATTAAAGATCACGAATCGAAATAAAAACTATCCTATCTCTCAAATTTGGGTCAAACGGCACAAAGTGTGCAAAATTTGATTAAAATCTGTTCAGTAGTTAAGGAGTCCATCGTGGACAAAAAACGTGTCACAAACTTCAATTGAATCCTACAGTTTTTTGAGTTTTTAACATAAATTACAGAACAGGAAACATTACGATAAATGATAAAGTTCAAGTTATAAAAACGACCTTTTGTGCAGAATGAAATAGTCTCTCGTTTGACAGTCATAACGTTTATTAGCGGTGCCAATCAAAGTCACAAACAGACAAAGCGTGGACCCAGTGAATCAGAACTAATAGGTAATTGATTGCCAGAACTTGTCGATATTTTCCGTGTTCATTTTATCAGCTCCTTTTTACATAACAACAAGAGATAAAACATAAATCAATCTTGTGTAATTTTCGCAGAAAGATGAAAAACTTACGTAACAATCTAACTGTACTCTGTAGTAAATACCTATATATAACTTAGAACTTTCTTCTATATATATAGATCTACCGGTGAGAGGCTCCTTTGCGCAGGATACTAGCTAGACTATGGGTACCCAACGGCGCCCATTTCTGCCGTGAAGCAATAATGTATAAGCATTACTGTGTTACGGTCTGAATGGCGCCGAAGCTAGTGAAATTAATGGACAAATGAGACGTAACATCTTACGTCTCAAGGTGACGAACGCAGTTGTAGTGCTGCTCAGAATTTTTGGGTTTTTTAAGAATCCTGAGCGGCACTGCATTGTAATGGGCAGGGCGTATTAATTACGATCAGCTGAACGTCCTGCTCGTCTCGTCCCTTATTATCATAAAAAAATATTTTCCAATAGTCTACAGGAATATAAACGCAACCTTCGGAAACATCACAAAAAATTAAAACCACTAGCCATTTAAATCTTATCTTTTATGTTCTTTTAAATCTAATAATTTAACTTATATAACTTCAAGTTTATAATCAACTTCAAATTATTATTAAATATTTGTTTATATTATAGTTTTAGTTAATAGTTAGTAATAATAAGTATGTAATAGTCAATTGTCACAGTAGTAACTGTGAATGTTGTATACATCTGTTAATGTTACTCGCATCAGTAACTTAATTTCTTAGATAGTGTTAATTACTTGTTATATGTGTAATTAGGACTGTTGTATGTATAACTAGGCATAAAAAAATCTATGTTCAATTCAATGCGTAGAAAACTGTACTTTCAAATGTTTTTACTAAAACTACGTTTTATTTCGTTAGCATTACTACACAAAATAGGAAACAATTTAATTAGAATTTTTTTTTCAAGAACTCGGAAATCCTCGCAACTTGAGTTAAAGAATGTGTTAAGGCATTTTTATTAAACATTTCAGATCGCATGAGCCATTGCTCATTGGAGGATTATAGGATCGTTATTTGGCTATTTTTTTTTACCTTAAGTTTGATTATTCGTTTATTCACTTCTATGCTAATTCTTTGGCAGATATTTGTATAATATTATATAACTATTTAATCATTCTTAAATTTAATGCGTCAGTTGTATTTTATGGGCTTAGTAGTTGACAACTCGTAGTTTAGACTCCTGTTGTCAATATTCGTACTCAGCCATATATTATAGTATAGGTTAATTGACTCTAAGTTGTTTTGTAAAACCTCCTAACCGAGTTCAAATGGTATAGCGTATTATATTAAACTGTTACCATATATTCTTTATATATGCAAAATAGGGATTTAATAGACATATATAAAATACCTTGAGATAGAAGCCTTTTCAAAACCTAAATTTTGCAAACGTATCGCTCGTATCACACACGCACCCTTATCAATTGTTAAAGGAGATTACAGCTTCGAACAAAAAAAGATTGTTATGGATATATCGTATTGCTTACACAAATAAAATGAAAAACAAGATAACATCAACACAGAGAGCAGTGGAAAGAAGCATCATTAATCTAAAGAAAATACAAAAAATTAGAAGCATTAATATAAGGAAAAAACTAAGCATTTAGATGCTCTCGAATGTGCTTTAAAGCAAAAATAGTAGTGGGCTGGACATATGTACAGAGTAAAAGACAAAAGATAACGATGAATGAAGGTGACAAAATGGAAAGGTCCGATAGAAAAGACACGTCGGAAGACCCAAGAGACATGGTTCGATGGCATAATAGTGATAGCGGAAAGGGAATGGATTAAAACAGGCCAGGACTGAGAAAGTTGGATGAGGCTTTGACCCAAGATGGGTCCGTATTAAATCAATTAGAATTAACTGTACGCACTTACTTGGTTTATTTTAGAATTAACTGTTTTTATTCAGTTTAAAATCATATTTATAGAAAACTAAATACAAAAACTGATTCTGAGTAAATAAAGATTTGTTGAATCAAAAATCAAAGAGATACACCAGTCAAAAATTTCAAAACTATGACACACTTAAAAACAAACAAAGTGTTATTTCTAATTAATTTCAAATACTGAAGTAACCAAAATAATTTGTTAAATCTTATATAAAGAACTTTCACTATGAGTCTACGCTGACCTAACTTCTAAATAATACTGGCGGCGTCAAAATAAGTCTTTTGGCAATTGAAGATGGTAACATTATGAATGCGGCACTATCAAGAATTCTGAGCCAAATAAAATTTGGCATTATTGAAAAAGTTGGCATTGAAAGTTCAGTGAGGTGATCGAATCTGCATTGCAGGTGGGTGATGCAGAACTAAACACATTTGTTGGAATTGACGTGGAGTGATTGGCTTACATATAGAACTCCTTGTGACCTTTGATCGTTTAACCGTAATACTGAAGATCTGAAAAGCTTTAGAATTGCAGAGACATTCCAAATTGAATAGTTCCGGAGGACAATTCTTCCCTTCGATTTATTAGATACATTTCATCGACGAATATGAAACTTAAGACCGCTATTCAAAGGAATTGCCAAAATAACGCGCAAGTGACACTATTTCCATACAATTTTTATAAAGTCTTCTATTTATATAATGAAAATGGTCTTTGTTTGAGGCTCAATCACGCCTAAACCACTGATCTTATCTACATGAAACTACCACCATTCAATGCGAAATTTATTCTACATGCATCTGCTACATATTTTCTATTGTATTAGTAATAAGCTAAACAAAATTGTATTTATTTCTTTTTAAAGTTCGCCCAGCGAAGCGGGCGAGAACGGCTAGTTATTTTTAAAATGATTATAAGTCTATAGAATATGAGATTTTTTTGTATATTAATACATTGCCCAAAATAATCCAAAATACCCGTAACTTTTACAGTTAGAGACATGTTAACAAAAGTCTAGACAAAAAATAAATAAAAATTGCTGATAGTTTGAATAATGTTGGAGACGCAATTTTGACTCCAGTATCAACTTAACAAAGTGTAATATTCAATTGTAGATCATTTGGCTACAACAAAATCAATACTAATCAAATAAGATTGATTCAATCAGGTCAAAATTGATACTTATGAATGTTAAAAGTCAAACATTTTACCATAATTACCACTACTTCGGAAAAGGGGATCTTTAATGAGTAGAAGTAGCAAACTCATTGCCACTCTTTTAAGCCAATATTAACAGCTTCATCATTTTACCAATTATTAAAGTTATATACAATTTATTGCAGTGATGCAACAAAAACACTCAAACGTCATTCGTGACTTCCACGTCTAAATAAAAAACTGTAAATTGCTTAGATAAGGGATTGGTCTCCGCTACCCTCGAACTAGATACCACAGGGGTAATGTGCGGCAAATAATGTGTGCGTAATAAAACTTTGTAAAAATAATACTACAAGAAATAAGAAAGACACTAGGATCACGTCATATCATCAGTATTTTGTATTTTATTAATTTCAATGTAAAATAACACGAAGCATATGTTACAAAATTTTAAAGATGCCATTGAGTGTCAAAATGCCGCGCACACAAGCATCTAATAGTTGCCGTAATAAAAAAGCTATTGTTCTTAGGTAGGGCAGTATCTAGTTAGAGAACAGCGGAAACCAATCCTAAATCTAAGATTGTAGCATTCAAAGTCCAAATATGTCATAAGCTCTAAATGTCAAATTCAAGATTTCCTAGATTCAAATAAGAACTAGGTTCACTTCAATGTGAGTCTGTTGTAGATTTTGTTCCAGAAAATGTACTGTCCTGTATTTTAATAAAATAATTTTCCTCGTAAATTTTATACAAGGCAGGGTTTATCATGAATAACATTAATTAAGAGACTTAACTACAGAGCCGTGTATCACCGTTATAATGAAGTACTGTTTATTTAAGTAATTTAGTATAATTACTTAGAATTAAAATATAATTACTATATAATCTACGTACCTTACCCGGCTGGAAGTTCAATTACAGACAAAAATGCGTTTACATTTTACATATAACCTATATGACGTAAAAAAATTGTACATTATTTCTTTAATATCTGTAAAAGAATCATACCATATTGGCTGTACACTGCACTACATTTTTGTACACTGAACATATACGGTATGGTCAAATTTAACAGATAGGATTGACAGATTGTTATTATTTAAAGTGATAACCCTCACTTATGAGATAAATTAAAAGTTAAATTTCAAAACAAAATTCATTCGTTCCGTCTCCGACTCTTCCACAGAACCGTTCGAGTGACGTATCGTTGATAAATCTTGTATGTTGATTGGGTTGTGGCTTCATCTACAGGATCTAATTTACAGTTGATTACCTGCTCAACCCCAATATTTACATATTAGAAAATTGACTTGAGATGTCGCTCTTTCAAATCTAAACAATTTGCTATCGGTAACGGTTGGCTCAGCGGAAGAGCGTTCGCACGGCACGCGAGAGGTGTCGGGTTTGGGTCACGTATCGTTTATTAGTTTTGTTTTCGAATTTATTTTGTGTAGTTATGCTAGATATTATTTTTATTTTTTTAGTTAAATTAAATAAAGTGATAGCTGTGAACACGTCGAAAAAATAGCGACGAATTGTTAGTCTCTTTTTTCTGCAACGTACGTATTGCAAGTGTAAGACGTAGCTTGTCATGCACACTACAGTTATTAACCTGGCACCAAGATATTCTCTCTAGGCGTATAAATAATCTTAGATTATTTCATATGAACATTTCTATAAGAAAACTTTTTTTTATGACATTAGAGATGAGCAGGACGTTCAGCTGATGGTAATTGATAAGCCCTGCCGAGTACAATGTAGTGCCACTTCTTTTCTACAAAAATTCTGACTGAATTCGACGTACCTTGTTTGACAGATTGGCAGTAGTTCTGCTGTGACATTAATTTATTACAATAGTTAAGGACAATAACGACATAATTAAGAAAGTACAACACAAGTATAGATGTGTGCGTTAGCTAGTGGCATAATAAAAGGAAATACTAAATAGCTAATGCCAGGCGTGGCAGACTGTTTACGACTTGTCAATCAAAATCGGTTACAGTAACAGTCCCATGCTATTTAGGTAGCTGTTTGTATAATAAGATAAATAAAGTGGTAAAATAGCATTCACTTAACTATCAAAAAAGTAAAAAACTTCTATTTGAATGACTGAAATACGTGTACTTGGACCACTTTGAAACTGAAAACTTACTTAATATTATAAGATAAAAAATTTCTACAACACATACACCAAGACACTACACACACACAAACACACACACATACAAATAACCACAGCCCACACTTACACCAATTAACTTTTTATGTAATTAAGTTTTATTATACTATATATTTTTTTTGTATATCCTTTACATTATTATAACCATCTGCTTTGGGGGCTGGTAGCACAGGTATTAATTACATATTTCAAGCACTGGTCTCTCACAATTAAAACAATGTTTAAATATAGAAACACACATCAAAAAGGCCAAGCTACATGTACTAAATTAAATTTTAGGATGGTTTTTCACATTATAACGTATTTTATTTATAAAATAATATCTTTATAATCCTATGATGTAAAAATAACAGCTGTTGTCTTTATAAGTTCTTTTAAAAACAGACATTAACAATATTAGAATATACTGCAGAAACTAAGGTACTTAAGCAACTAAACATTTTTTGAACAAAATGAAATTTCTAAAGAAAAGTAATTTATTGTGGAAGAATAGGATAATTTAATACAAAGTATGGCCTTCTCTGCTATTCAGAACTTGTCGGCAAGGATTATTTATTGAATTAATGAGACTGTTTATCTCATCTTGCGATATTCGCTCCCAATGGAATTGTAGCAAATCCTTCAGCTGTTGGGTTGTTGTCACTCCGTCTGTTGTCTCTGGAGCATGTCCCATGCGTGCTCGATGGGGTTGAGGTCTGGCGATTGTGCAGGCCAGGGCAATACCCGGACGTTCTCCGTTTCCAAGTATTGACTGGTTCGCCGAGCTGTATGTGAACGCGAATTGTCATGCATTAACGTAAAATCGGAGCCATAGGTTTGTGCAAATGGATAGACATAAGGTCTGAGAATACCCTCAACGTTATTTTCAGCGTTCATGTTTCCATTTACTAAAACGAGCTCAATTCGCCTGTTATTCATAATACCCGCCCATACCATAACGTTGAGCCGCTGTATGGATTAACTTCCTGAATGCACCTGAGCCTTTCAGTATTTCCGGGCCGACGGTACAATCGCACCCTTCTTATATCAGGCCTAAACCCGAATCGCGACTCATCGGAAAACATAATTTTATCCCATTGTTCCTGGGTCCATGTTCTGCGTTCTCTACACCATTCATTTCGACGAGCGCGATTCCCGTGACGTATCGTTGGGCACCTAATTGGGCGTCGAGCTCGTAGGCCGTACTTATGCAGTCAATTTCGCACAGTTTGGGGACTTACATCAACACCACTTGAATTATGTAGCCTCAAATTTATCTCTCGAGCAGTTAACATTGGCTGGCGTTTTGCAGTCAGTTGTATGTACCGGTCTTGCCGAGTGGTTGTACTCCTTTTACAGCCTGCATGCTGTTCAGCGGGTTCCCTTGTATTATTATTGTAGCGCTGCCAAAGACGACAAATAACACTTATATAGAGAGACCTGAGATTGATTACTTCCCGCTTGCAACAGCTGTAGGGATACAGCTATTTGCATTTCATTTGCCGTCAAATGACGTCGCTCCATGACGTACAGAATATCTAACAATTCAATTTTGTCGCTAACTTTATTTAAATGGTTGGTAAAAATATAAAAAGACTAAACTCAGCAATAAAAACGCACGTTAATTCAAACAAATTCCCTTTCATTTAATTTTATGAAAAAAAAACCAAAACATAATCGAATTTTTTTTTACAACCAGCCATTATGTCATCAATGACAAAAACGTTTACATACCTATGCTCTTTGAGTGAAATTAATTAATATTAATGATAAATTTGTAATATCATGCATGTTGCTTAATCTTTTTTGATGTTTGTATTAATAAAATGTGATTGTGAGAGAAAATAAATATATTTTGAATTTGAAAAAGAGACAGGAATTTATAAGTTTCGTGGACTTTCTCATATTTTATTATACGAAAGTGCAAAATAATTACGCTATAATTGATTTTATTGTGAAGTATGGTGTAATAGTTATTTACGTAACTGTTGTGTTAATAAGGGGTGTTAAACACGAATGTGGATTTATCTCACGAGGCGAAGCCGAGTGTGATAATAGTATCACATGAGTGTTTTAATACCTCATTATCAACAGTTGCGTACAAGACTTTATCTACACCCAGAATATGAATCCTCTAAAAGATTCTGGAACAGTTAGCTTACTGCTAACATTAAAACACCAGTCCTAGTAGTAACCTAATATCATTCGTTACTGATTATATACAAATAAAATAAGTATTAAGAAACAATTATTTATTTTAGTAGTTATTTACATTTTGTATAGTGCAATAATTAAAATTCACTCGAATATAATGTTCTTTTGCAGCGTTTAAAATGAATCACCAACAGACCCGTATATGTCCTTGACCCTTCTGCTTCCGTGATTCCGTCCGGTGACAATACGTTGCGTAGTTTATTACTTAAACTTACTTCTGGAGGGCAAAGCCAAATTGGCTTCGAAGAAACTGGGCGTCATAAATAGAGCACGGCAACACTGACCCAGTGCTATGTGAACACATCTCTTCATTGTGTGTCTTCTACCGCATTTATCACGGGGAGTGTTCCAAAGAGATGTTTAACATGATTCCTGCCGCCTAATTCGATTATCGCACGACACGCCACAAATCAGGATATCATTCCCACCATCTGAATGTGTGGCGGTCCACCTCAGTGCGGTTTTCAAGGAGCTTTCATTCACGTACTACAAAGTTGTGGCATGAGCTTTCTTGTGCGGTATTTTCGCGACGATACGACATGGGTACCTTCAAAAGAGCGCGTACTCCATCATTAAAGGCCGGCAACGCTCCAGTGATTCTTCTGGTGTTGCATGAGAATGTAGGCGTCGGTGATCACTTAGCACTAGGTGACCCTTGTTTGTCCTCCTTTTCCTTAAAAAAAAAGAATTTTAGTTTGGCCGCCCTATACACGGAATCATGTTTTCGTTATTTAAGCGCAAGCATCAACAGGTCCGTATGTGTTCTTCACCTTTCCGCTTGCATGCTAAGATTTCGTATAAATTTGATCAATAGTCAATCAATTATTAATAACATATATTTTATAATTATTTTTCCTTCATGATCGCTTATCAGGTGCTTGTGTACCGTTTGTTTTTCACCAGTCATGAAGTATATCATTAAGATAACATTAATAAACATAAATTCTAATAATCTTGATGATATGATGTGAACCAATTCATAATGGATGCAGAATGAACATAACCCTAAGTAATTCTATTGAACGTACCTATATGAGACTCCGTAATTACTCGAGAACAAATACAGACTTAATGACGTCACGCTACAACATGATGGCTCTTCAAAGGAATTTCAGCAGCCTTTTACTTAAGAGATTTTAGTAGCACGTCTTTGATGTCCATCTTAATACTGTTTTACTATAATTAATATTTACCTTTCCCAAAAATTTTTAGTAATTTTTTTATAAACAATTATAATATCATTAAAATTAAAGCTTTCCTTAAAGTAAATAATAATGCCGTAGCTAGTGGAATTACTGGGCAAATGATACTTAACATCTTATGTCTCAAGGTGACGAGCGCAAATGTAGTTCTGCTCAAACTTTTTGGGCTTTTCAAGAATCCGGAGTGGCACTGCATTGTAATGGAAAGGGCGTATCAATTACCATCAGTTGAACGTCGTGCTCGTCTCGTCCCGTATTTTCATAAAAATAAAAAATAAAACATAAAAAATAAATAAATCGAATTAAAATCTTATACGTAGGTCACACTCAAAGTTTTGCGTAACTTAAAAAACAACATGTTATGACCAAAATATTATGTTTATTGCCTTTCAAAATACTCTCCTTTACAATTCAAACATTTTTTCATGGATCAAACCATTTTTTAAAACAAGAGAACCACAGATTTTAAGGCATGTTTTCTACGTGCTGATTGAACGCTATCACTGCCTCTTCGGAATTGGTAAAAGTGAAACCTCTCATCAAATCTTTGATTTTGGGGAAAATACAGAAATCGCAGGGTGCTAGGTCGGGGCTAGGTGCAGGATGGGTAATGAGTTGTACTTTTTCGGAAGCTAGTGATGACTTAGTTTTGTTGGCCGTGTGGGAAGAAGCGTTGTCATGATATAGGAGAACGCGGCCTTTTGGTCGTCTTTCGTGAACTTTTTTTAACAACCTGGGTAAGCAAATGGTAGAATAACACACGGCATTAACACTCTTTTGATCTTCAAGTTGAGTTGTGCAGATGGGACCCGTAGATGAGAAAAAAAATGCGATCATTTTTTTACCAACGTTTCTCGCCTGCCTGACTTTTGTTGGCCTGTTCGTATTTTCAAACACCCATTCACAAGGTTGCTGTTTTTTTTCGGGTTCAAAACAATAAATCCACGTTTCGTCTACCCGTTCAAGACTTCTATATCAGAATCCATTCATGCTCCAACCCCCGATTTGAATTGTAATTGTCCCTCCATAGAAAAGGTGAAACGTTTCAAAAATTATAACATTCGAAATTCAAATATTTCCGATGAGCGGGAAGTGCAAAACTTTTAGTGTGCCCCAAGTATTATAATATATAAAATAAAAATATTTTTTATCTATTTTTTGAGCATCATAATATGTATTGTTGTAGAATGTTATAAGGTACTAAAACAGATAATATGCACAATAATATTATACAGGATGGAGCTACAATGGTGATATTAAATAAACACACAGATAGAGCTTCTTAACCATAATCATAAAAAATAAGAATAATAAATAATAAAAAAAAAATTCACCTGAATTGTGCGCACTGTAATTGATACGCCTTGCCCATTACAATGCAGCGCCACTCAGGATTCTTGAAAAACCCCAATAATTCTGAGCGGCACTACAACTGCACTCGTCACCTTGAGACGTAAGATGTTAAGTCTCATTTTCCCAGTAATTTCACTAGCTACGGCGCCCTACAGTCCGAAACACAGTAATGTTTACACATTACTGCTTCACGGCATAAATTGCACGGCACGCCTTTGTGGTACCCATAATCTGTGACGGCATCCTGTGCAAAGGAGCCTCCCATTGGTAAATTAAAATACATTTAATTTCCATTAAAGATGAACGCATCTTGAACACAGATTAAAATTCTATAAATGTTATAAGAAGCCAGGAAAGACAAGTCAAATCACAACGCCAAAGATAATTAAAACACGAACGACATTGAACTATTAAAAAGATTTTAATAATCAACGAAAGTGACTTGTTTCAGTGAGTAATTGAATTGATATTAATTATCTAGGTAATGCTAAAATAAATTAATTAAAAATCTGCAATGTGAGAAATGTTCAACGTGATTTTAATCGGAGATAACACATTTCATCACTAATTAATATTTGAAACATGAATAATTTTTGATGTTATATTTTAGTTTACATCTTTCAAATTATTTCTATAACTTTTAGGCACCAAATTTTATACCTAGCTCTCCCACCCTATTAAAAAATGCAATTGATTTATTACTACGTTCCAAATAGGAAAATAGTCAATGATACAATCTTAGATAATTTATACGTCTAGATAGTACGTTTTGTTATTATGCAACACATAACAACAGGCCAGGTTTTTACTTTAGTCTACTTGACAGTAGCACGACAGCTATGTCTTACACTTGCGATACGCCAGTCATTTTGAATCAGCGTGCGTGTATTGCTGAAAATAGAGGCTAACAGTTCGCCGTTATTTTTTCAACGTGTTCTCAGCTATCACACACTAGACATATAAATTATTATCTATTAAGTTACAATAAGCTACATATCAACAAAAACTTTAATAAACTCATGCAACAATTTTGGTTTATAAGTGTTTATAATATTACAGTTATGATTTCTATATAAAATTAATGGCATCCAATATTAAATTATATGTATATATAAAATTGCCACGTATATATTGCTTAAGTACACATTTTAAACATAATACAATTCACTCAAAAGCAGCGTACTCACATTACTAAATAAAGTAAGTTAAATAATGAATTTATTAAATACAACGCCAGGAGAAAAATACTATTTATTTAATTTAAACGTTAAACTAAATAAAAATTGAAGCTTTGGAGTACGTTCCAATTAACTGGTAAAGAGAAAAATAAATAAAGCCGAGCGCATACTGAAAGAACGCTCACACATCAGTCCGAGGGTATAGGATTCAGTGAGCAACTTAATCCAAATGAAAAATCTCTTCACAGAGGTGAATGAACCTCAAATATTTGAGTAGGCGCTTGAGACACGCTCAACAAATAACCTTTTATCGCTTTGAATCGTCACACATGTCCTATTGTTCAGAACCGTATAACTATTTTTGAAAACGTATAAAAATTAGGAAAATGTTATACCAGTGCGAGGCTTTGCACCGGATGCCGGCTAGATTATGGGTACCAAAACGGCGCCTATTTCTGCCGTGAAGCAGATCTGACTTTCGATGATCTGAATGTTAACACATTACTGTGTTTCAGTCTGTAGGGCGCCGTAGCTAGTGAAATTCCTGGGCAAATGAGACTTGACAACTTATTTCTCAAGGTGACGAGCGCAATTGTAGTGCCGCTCAGAATTTTTGGGTTTTTTGATAATCCTGAGTGGCACTGCATTGTAATGGGCAGGCTGTATCAGTAACCACCAGCTGAACGTTCTGCTCATCTCATCCCGTATTAATTATTATTAAAAAAATACCAGCAACAGAAAAAATGGTTGATTGTACAAGATAATCAACTTTCACTTCTTTGCTATACACGCTGTTCCTTCTCGGGAATGTATAAATAAATACTTCAAAACTGTATTGAATCTAGTGTATATTAAATGACTTTTACAAATATGACTTGAGTGCCGCGGCCGATAGGTTTCTTAAATATGACGGTTGACCATCTATGGCAAACAGAATGGTGGGGACAGGAGGATTCGTTCTCGCGCCTCACCCGAGGCACTAGTGATGTGCCGCAACACTAGTGATGTGCCGCAACACCCGCAACACAAAAACTGGTTAAGGGTATAAGATATACTATGTTCAATTATTTTTAACCGACTTCAAAAAAGGAGGAGGTTCTCAATTCGTCGGTATGTTTTTTAAAAACTTTTGTCTTTAATTTTTTTATTTCCATAACGTGGACTTTATTTGCGAACTTGGTCCTTATTACTTATTAGTTATTACACAACTACTAATACAAAAGTATCTAGACTAAGATTAAGGATTGGACTCCGCTGCGCTCCAACTAGATACACAGGCGGAGTAGCAATGTGCGGCAACTAATACTACGCTCAAGCGGGCGTACTTGAGCCAGTTTCGAACAATGTGAGACGTTGACGTGCCACATGTGCTGTTAAACTTTGCTAATAATTGAAACTAAAATGCCGGACTACGTAGAAAAACTTTGTGTGTCAAAATGTCACGCAAACAAGCATCTAATAGTTGCCGTAATAAAAAAGCTATTGTTCTTAGGTAGTGCGGTATCTAGTTGAAGCATAGCGAGGACCAATCCTTAATCAAAGTATCTAGAGTATGTATAAACTCTGTGAAAATTTCAGATATGTGACTTATGCGTCTGGGATTTTCGGTTAAGCACCCGTCAACCAAATTGACTGTATGAAAGTCAAATTGTTCCTCAGTTTCTCTTAAAAAGGCACCGTAGCTAGTGAAATCAATCTGCTAAAGCAGCTGAGTTTGTTACCCGTTCTTCTCAAGTCTGAGGCATACTTTTTCTAATGGGTGGTATTTGACTTTCAATAATTAGTGCTATTATATCCTCTTTAAAAATCCTATTTTGAATAAAAATATTTGAATTTGATAACTCATAAAATGTTTATATTTATGGATTTTCAAAAATACGCATTTTTTTTATGGAAATGGAGGACATACAAGCGTACGGGTCAACTGGTGTTAAGTGATTTATTAATTCAATAAACAAATCGAAACTAAAGCAATAAGCGCTCTCAATTTAAATAATAATAAATTTATCACATTGACATGCAATAAACAATTACTAGACTTACTATCACGATCAAAAACTGTCTCAAGCAAAACTCTGCCTACGCGTCTATTAAGCAGAGACAATAGAGTTTGAAAGTGTTTATTGGATTGCCTGTTTTAATGTGATGTGTATAAATTAATGTATACGTTTATGCAACACGCGTTTACGGTTACAGAGTTTTCAATGAAGGTGACATCATGCAATGTGTTTAATTTTTCATAATATTTCAATATATTAACTGGAATTAGCATTCGGACGTCGTACCGGACGCGACTGTCTAATCCCAATCGCATCTCACCTCATTAGTTACGATTCTAATTGCTTATTATAATAAAAACACTCTTACGAACCACTTGAATAGAATATAATATTTTCAACAATTTAACAATAATCACACCTATATACAAGTAACAACTAAATTATTTATAACAATAGGGTAGTCGGGTGACCAGCAGCTAACACGTCCGACACTTTCGACTGCCTCAACAAGAAGTGTACCCAATAGCTGAGAGCAATTCATAACAGTTACCCTACTACCAATCTTATTAATACGAAACTACCAACTTCATAGTAAAGTGACATCACTAAGATTTTGCATGTGATCACAATTACTAAAAATATACTAAATATAATAACTAAAACAATATAATATTAACTGGTTACAAACTATCCTATTAATATTAATTATCATCACTGAATGTTGGTCCTAATTGGAATATCGAATAGCCATAACATTATTGTACACACTGACGTTCTAGGGAACGTTATTGATTGTACAGCAATGATTGATCAACAATTATCTCAACGAAATACAGAGTTAAGGCGACACTAAATGCCAGCAACCTTGAGCGATATGAGTTCACGGCTGCCGGCCTGCCATCTATGTAACAAAGCCAATATTTTCAAAATTCTTGGGTGGAAAACAGTTTATATGCTTACAGTCCTCGTTATTCACTACTAATCTGAATAAATTAACCTACACAAAAAAGTACAAGCTATAAGGAAACTTTTCTGAGAGAAGTACCAAAAAAATGCGTCACGCTATGCCAAAAAACTTGAGTAACTTCAAAGAAAAATGGTAGTTCAAAAAGGCTCGGCAGTGTTAACTATAACCAACAGCAAGCATTAGCAACCTACAAATAAGACTTAAGGATATGTGTAACAGGATTAAGTAGTGTTTATAGCTCGAAATGCTATACTTTCACCACAAAACTTGTCTAAAAACACAACGTGTTTTCTGCTTACTCTTCGCCTTAAACTACTGAATTAAATGAAACGGTTGAATCCAAGTCGATCTTCATTTGCTCGCCCAACATTACATTCAGTTCATGGTAAGTTTTCCTACTAAAGATATTATCCTCAAATAATAGGATCATAAATCATTAGATATTTTCATTTACATGCCACCTACGTTCTTAAAGAGCAATTTGCTATAAGCATACTTATGCTGAGTCATTTCGTTATTTTTTTCAGAATAGACAAGTACTTTCGCCGTCATCTTATATTTTAGTTCCTTTTCTGGCAAAACTATAGCTTAACATCTTCAAACACCCAACGAACATAGCACTTTCAGCCCAGTGGTTAGTGAACTTGCCCACTGAGTTAGAAGTCCCGGGTTCCAATCCTGGATTGTCTGTCTCATCATCAGTCTGGATGTTTGTTTCCGAGTCATGGATATTCATAAGTATTTGTGTATTTTTAGTAATTATATCGTATTGAATATATCGTTGTCTTGTACCTATTGTACAGGCCATGCCTAGTTTCAAACAACGTCATATTATGTGTTCTTTATGATACCTACCAAATATTGAGAATGGAGCGACCAACCTCAGGCTATTAATAATATTATTGTACGATACATTATAACAATATTTTTATGACAAAAAATAAGGTCGCCCGTTTTTCTAATGTCTGAGGCATACTTTTTCGAATGGGTGGGGTTTTAACCTTCCATTAAGCGATATTTTGAATAAAACAATATTTAAATTCACTTAAAGCCCTGACCGTGATGATCCTGGACCGTATTTTGTAATCTTTTTAAATGTGTTACTTATTTCCCATTTCGCTTCTGCAATGGCCACTAGTCGCCAGTTGTGCTCTTTTTATGAGTAAAAATGACGAGGCGAACAGTTCACCTGTTGGTTAGTGACAATTTCAGTGCCGTCGATGATTTTTGGCAAAACCAATAATCTGAGTGGTCTTGTTATTACGCTCGTCACATTCGACATAAGATATTCAACCTTGTTTCACCAGTTTTTTTGGAAGAGGAGAAAAATGAGCGTAAAGGTCATCTCATGTTAACCCTCAATGGCCACATTCTCTTCAACAACACCAGGGGAATTTGTGCTTTTTTTGAAGGTACATATATCGTATCGTCCTGGAAACATCGCATAAGGAAGCTTATTACGCAGCTTATACGAGAAAGAAAGTTAAATCTAACCGGCACCCCCTGGCCCTAAATTACTTTCCAAATAAAATGTGTAATTATAAAAACCAAGTGAAACCAAGTATAGATTAATTTCATAAATATAATCGGAAGTAAGAATTATCTGAAATTAAATTATTGGGTTAACTAACGGAACGCTCCGAGCTTTTTTCGCTGAAAAATCGTTGATGATTTCGATGAAATCCACTTCCCGAAGTAAATCATTTTCAATTCTGGAGAGAGCAGGCTTCAATTGATGCTTTTTTCCTATCGTAATTCGAGGCTTTAAATTAATTTATTTTTTATTTAAAAGAAACTTTTTTCTCCAAAGTCTTTTGTGAGGGCGCTGGGGCTGTAGCTCCGGTTGTCCTCCCCTAAATCCGGCTACGCTCCCACTGATGAAACGCTACTTCTTCTAAAGCAATGGAGAACGCTAAAGGGTAAAGTAACACTAAAATATTATCAAATATATCTTACATCAAATAATAGAGTATTTATGTTTTTTCTTGTTTCACGTGAATAAACGAAGTATTACCGAAGTTATCGCCACAAGAAGCTTAGACCACTTTTTAGGGTTCAGTAGCCAAATGGCAAAAAATTGAACCCTCATAGATTCTTCATGTCTATCTGTCTGTCCATCCGTATGTCACAGCCACTTTTTTTAAAAAGTTTACGCGAGAGACACTAATTCCAAAGTGGTACAATGAGTCCCACCTCCCTGTAACTTCTAAAATAAAAAAAAACGTAAAACTAAACTTCCACCGAAAATTGGTTTGAACGAGATCTAGTAAGTAGTTTTTTTTTAATACGTAATTATTCGTAGTATCAATAACTTAATTGAAAAAAAAAACACTATCATAAAAACATCGATCAAAGTTACAAAGAACTTCAAGAACTTATATATTCTGTAACTTGCTGCTACGGAACCCTTCATGGGCAAGTACGACTCGCACTTGGGCGCTTTTTTATATAACAGTTATTTTGTGACGGCATGGTTTGACTGACATCTGCCGCGCGTCACCCGCAACTACTGAATTGAACTATTATCATGCCGTGAATGTTCGAAGGGCATGGATATGAGTAAATGTTACTAAAAATATTTAATGTGAAATACACTACGTTCGAGTTTATTTATCGAGTCGTAGTCGACCATCATGTTCACGAAGCATCCTTACACAAACAATAAATGCAAGTTTTAAAGGTTCACCCAATATGCGATAATTTATATTTATACAGTTTATTCTTGCAGCACCTTTCAAAATAATTTGTTATGTATATCACAGCCATTGTAAGATACTCTATTTGATTGAAAAGCCGTTGAGTTTCTTGTATGTGCTTCTCACACGAGCTCTTCTTTTTCCGAACATGTAGCAAATTCAGTAATTCATATTACTGAAATATTTTTAGTGACAATTCAAAAGTGCTTCGTTTAAGACTAGTTTGAATAAAGTTTATATGACTTTGACTTTTGACTTTGACTTAGACTAATTGATTTGTTCAACATCAACAACATCATCAACAGCATACCAGATTTTATGACGATACGTCACTCGAACAATTAGTTCAGTTGGCTAGAGCACTGGCACGGAACGCCAGAGGTCGTGGGTTCGAGTCTCGCATCGTTCATAAAATTTTGTTTTTCAAATTTTATTTGTGTATTGAACCTAGAATTGAGGGTTATCACTTTAAAAAACATAACAAATTGCCGCATTATATCAATGAAAACGGCCCTTACTTCGGTTAGTGTCGGAGATAAGTATACACTAACGTAAAGAATTAAAAATAAATTCTAAAAACTTTGGTTCTTTTAAAGTTTATAATTTTTTCTTTATTTATATACAAATAAAAAAAATATTTTTTTATTAAATGAAGCGACTCCACAGTTTTTAACATTTTATGCACATCGCTGTTTCATTGTTTGTGTCATGTTATTGGAAATCCGTAGTGTGTAATTTGTATGAAAAAAATTAAAATTAATTAATAATTTTAAATTAATGGCTCTCTGTACCCAGATAAACCCATGGTTTTCTGTCTTTTGATAAAAATGTTACCTATTTGTTTTGTTTTGGCCAATAAACTTAAAAAAAAATAACTTTTATTATATTTGAAATAAAAAATAAAACTTTTGTTTTTTTTTAACCTACTATTAAATTTGTTATTTGATATTTTACTACATATTACTACTATTAACGCTATATTTTATTTCGTTTTTTGTCTGTTATATTGAATAAATTAGTACAACCATTGTAAAATACTATATTTGATTGACAATAGTTGCCGTTGAGTTTTTTGTACGGTCTTCTCAAGAGCTCAACCTTTTGCGAACATATTCAGTAATTTAAAAGAAATATTTGTAGTCACGATTCAAAAGCGACTATTTTAAGTTTAATTGATTTTGACTTTGAGTATTATATACTGGTCAATTAAGTTTGTTGTTGAAAAAAAAATTAAACAACTGTACACTTACAGAACGTGTTTGACATCAATAAATTAACAAAAAAAAAAGTGTTTATTGTATTATTTTTAACATTTAAATTGACAGGTTACCTCATAATATAATAAGGGGTAGACCATCGTATGGTAAACGTAAAAGAAAGTTAGTTATATTAAAGATATCATCCCCACCACCTTCCTTAAAGGCCGGCAACGCTCTTGTGATTCCTCTGGTGTTGCAAGAGAATGTGGGCGGCGGTGATCACTTAACAACAGGTGACCCGTACGCTCGTTTGTCCTCTTATTCCATAAAAAAAAAGTGCATGACTAAATTATTTAGCAATTGTTTTTATAACGAAATTAGTGCAACCAATATTATAAATTTCTGTTAAATACTCACAGAAGTTATTGAATATATTGTTCTTTATCTCTCTTTCCTTCTACATAAAACTGGCAAACTAATTTGTGGCTAAAATTTAAGTTTCACATTCACTTCACAAAAACTTCTTAAACATATTAAAGTTGTTTCGTCCAACAAATCCAAGGATGTTCTTAATGTCAAACTAAAAACGATAGTGGTTGCATATTTTTACTTTTTGAAGCGAAATGAAAAGGCGCGAAAATTTTAAGGCTGTATTTAGACAAACGTCCACAGCATCTGCAGCCTCGTCATACACTAGCGGGACATCTCGCAGCTAAGCGTGGGAAATCAACTCAGAACAGTAATTCTGGAATACACTCTCCCTTCAAAATACTTTTGTATTCAAATGTACAGCATACAGTGCGATACTGTTCTTCACATTAGTTGAAATAGGTGATTATGTAAATCTGCCGAATGTGGATTTTATGACCAATATACTTACTGCATAAAATAAATTACTTAATTAATATTATATATATAATGAACATTTATTCAAACAAAACAAATCTTATAACTACATTTACAATACTATGATTATATTTAATTAAGACTATCTTTGGATAGGTAGGTTGATCCGTTGGCTGAAATAGCTGCCAGCGCTTGGGTTACCAGTAGCCCTATTGAGGCGAGAAGATAGTACTTGGACATTCTCCGTGCCTCTGGGCCCACCGGGCCAAGAGTCTCGACACCAAACGGAACAAAGATGTAAGGCGAACTGAGTCCGATATATTTGCGATATATATAAAATTATCTTCAAATATATTGTAAGTACTAGATTTTATCAAGTAGCTCAAATCAAATCAATATCACCTTATTCATATAAATACTGTATTAGCTGTTATAGTTAAGGTTTAAGTCAACTTTAACGTTAACATTAACGCTGACTTTAACATAAATTGTGGAATGTGTTGCACCATCGTATTACTTGGCATAGTTAGTGTTAAAAAGTGAAACATCAATTCAATATCGAATATTTATTTGAAGCTTTTGACAGGTCGCTATTTAGCTATATAACATTGACTTTAACTTTAACAGTTAATGTTATGTTTGTTATTGATAAAGTTAGTTGGTGCAACCCAGCCTAAGACTAAAACAATCAATTGATTTGCAAGTCAGTATTGTCAATAAGATATTTCATTTATTTATTTTATTAGGCACTTCAAAATAATACATATTAAAAGATTTACAAATATAGATTTAACATTACTTACAATTCTAATATGTACACCTATAAAAGGAATGCACAGCATTGACTAAAAAAATTAAAGTAAGTGTTTAATAACTAAGTACAAATAAAAGTAATTGTGAAAATTACTAGGTTTACAGTTAGTTTATAGTATGACTTCAAAGTATGTTAGAATTTTATTCTTAAGTGAGCCGTGAGAGTCATTGAATATTTGAGAAACATTTGGGTGGTTTCAATTAATATTTCAACGTGTAGTTAATTTTGCAGAAAAAATCTTCTACAGCAAAAGCTACTAAACCTAAATGGCTAGTGTGTGGAAATAAAAATAAATAATAACCCAATCTTGATTAGTATTCAAGTCGCAACACGTAATATCTGCTGAGGCTACTAAAACTTATAACTCCATTTTGTTTCATGTGCCCTTTATAACTTACGATATTATTGTATTTGTTTAATTTGTACACATCGTTATTAAGATACTACTTTAAACGAGTGTGTTATGTGATATATGTATGTTGAGTAAACAGTAAAAGTTGATGAGATTTGTTTAACGTTAACAAACAAAGTTATGACGTCATCTAAAAATTGTGAAATGTTGCAACACATTTATTGCTTAATCGGTACTTTAATATGTTTCTTATTGTTAATATTAGTTGATGAAACCCAGCCTTTGAAGTGTCAACAATGATTTTAAATCAATATTATGACTGCTAAAACAAATGATAATATGTAGCGACAATCTTGCTAAGTTTCACAAAATAATTTTAACATATTCACCAGGCTGATGCTCGTGTATTTTACTTCTATTTTAATGAATATCTTATTAATAGTGTTGTCTTTGACTAACGCGAGAGTTACGAATTTAAATAATATTTTTTATAAGATTAACACTCGTGTAATTTTAACTTTAATTAATTTAAAAGTTTCTCTTATATTATTGGCGGCGTGTTAGTTGTTTTTTCCATCTTCCTTTTAAATATAAAGAACTTAAGAAATATAAGTAACTTTTACTTTTACGAGCATAAATAGTTTTCTATATTTTTAGCAACGTCAGCATTTTATAGCTGATTCATCGCTTTATTTAAAACATTTCTTCATTATTGGGTGGACAAGAGATAAGGAAAATTATATTTTCGTCTTAAATTTCTAAATACAGAGTATTTTTGATAAATATATTTAGTTTTCCCATACCAAGTTATATATAGAAATGACGAGATTTGTAGGAGAACTAAAGTTACCGACATAGCGCAGATGATTGCGAGACTGAAGTGACAGTGGGCAAGGCACATAGCTCAACGGACAGATGGCCGTTGCGGCAGTAAAGTCTTCGAATGGTGACCACGCACCGGAAGACGCAGTGTTGGTAAGCCGCTCACAAGATGGACCGACGATCTGGTCAAGATCTCTGGAATAGGTTGGATGAGGGCAGCGCAGGACTTATTGCCGTGAAGATCTTTGGGGGAGGCTTTTGTCCAGTTCTGGACGTTTTTCGGCTGAAATGATGATGATGAGCTATCACATTGCCGCAGGGGTATTTAAAAACTACACTCCCTTCAGACGACAATTCTGTATTATTGGGTGACAAAGGTAAGGGAAATTATACTTTAGTCGTAAATTTCCAAGTAAAGAGTATTTTGATGAATAAATTGTGTATTCCCATACTAAGTTAATATTTTCAACCCTTTAGTGCTATATCTAAGTACAGCAATGTGCTTCTCCGGGGTATGAAGAAATGGGGAACTCCCATGTACAAGGGTGTCGTAATAGGCAATTTAGGGCATTTGCACAGGAAGCCGGCTAGATTATGGTGGTACCGAATGGACCCTTTTTCTGCCGTGAAGTAATAATGTGCAAGCATTACTGTGTCTTGATCTGAAGGGCGCGTAGCTAGTGAAATTACTGGGCAAATGAGCCTTAAACTTGCTAACTACAATTGCGCTTATCACCTTGAGACCTTATTTCTAAGTGTAGAGCTGCTCAGAATTTTTGGGTTTTTCAAGAATCCTGACCGGAACTGCATTGTAATGGGTAGGGCGTATCAATTATTATCAGCTGAACGTTCTGCTCGCTCCCATCCCTTATTGTGATAAAAAAACAACGTAAAATGGAGGCTTCGAATAAGTTACAAGTGGACACTGGCCATGGCGGCTTCTCGGCGTATCTTCACCGGTTCGACAAACGGACGAAAGCGCATTGCACCTGGTGCTCGATTGCCCGAGTTTTGGCCGGTGGAGATTAGACCTGGAGGTTCAAAGTGGACTAGCAGTTGTGGGGAATAATCTCCCAACTTTTATAAGATGACCATATAGAGAAGTGTTCGAGTCGTTCTGCCATAAGATATTATTGGATGTGCTGCCAAGAAACGGGAGCAATATTAATTTTAAACAGTTAGGATTTTAAATAGTTAGTGATTTTAAATGTTGTATATAGGAAATATACTATATACAAAACCAAAAGCAAGTGCTAGGTTTAATTGAATGTGAATATTTTAATATTAGAATTAAATTATAAAACAAAAACGATATAAATATATTCTCTATTAGATGTAAGACTTGTTATTAGTAAATAAGGAAATGTTAGCTGTAAAATGTTGTAATAGAAAATTAAGAAGTTTCAAAATAGTTTGTTAGATTGTAAGCGATTAAAATAAATGTCACAGTAGAAAAATTATTACCCCACCCTATACCCCTACGGGCTATGGTAGGGAGTAACTACATGATAAGCGTAGTAAGTCTTTCGGCCCTGGAGCGTAAGCTGCCAGGGAGGTAGGCCTACTAGGTGGAAAAAAAAAACTAACCTAGCCTTATTTTTTTAACGAGGAGTAAATACATTTACGTACTAACCCCTGTGCACTGAGTGTGGGACCACTTAGACCATCTTCTACGCAGATAGAAGTTGGACAAGTTTGGTAATACCCACTAAAACCTCCTCGAGATCAGAGAGTTCCCCTTTTGGAAATATTGATACCAATGATAGATGAGTGGAGGTAAATACAGGATGTGAATCCAATAACGTAGGGTTAGTCACTGTGGAGATAATCGCAGGAATATATTACAAATACAATAAGTCTGAAATAGATGGATCAGCTGCACCTACCCTGTTCCATTTTATCATAACAAATTTAATTAAATACAGTGACAGAATATCTTCATGGTAAAATTTTTGTGGATTAATATTTTTTTCTTTTATGATAAAACCTAAATTTTATCATTTTGATTAATTTACTGTTTTTTTACATTGTTGTACACACAAAAAGTAAAGGGCAGGGCGTATCAATCATCAGCTGAACGTCCTGCTCATCTCGTCCCTTATTTTCATAAAAAAAATAATCTTAACTTATCATAATATGCCTAATATTGTAAAAATTAAACATTGAAAGTAAGTTATATGTTAGATAGTGCTTGTATTTATTTTAAGTTATTATTTTGGATAGTATTATTGGGTCCTCTTTCGGATAATGCTCTCCCCATTTTATTCCATAGTATTTCATTAGTAATACACATAATATAACACGAGATTCCTATTGTGTCCTAAAAATTACAAGCAGTATTTAAACAAGGGTTTCTCAGCTTCAACACTGAATTGTAAAATTAGTTTTATTTAATATGCTGTGAGCTGCTAGCCACTCCAATTAAAATCTACCGTTTCCTCAGCTGAATTTCAACTTCGTATTTCAGCGAATACTATACCTAGTATATTGTATTACAAAACCTAAGCGGCCTTACAAATAATCTTGGTATAAAGATATAACTGAGATATGAATGAAAAATGTTGACTATTAGGATGACAACACTGTCAATACAATGATTATTCTGAATTGATAATGATTTATCAAGTAGCCTTGCAACAAACGCGGGAAACGTTGTACGTCCGATTAAACCAATCATAATGTCTATTTGTAAATACTTTGCATACTCTTGGGTTGTTCTCAGTTTAAACGAACTTTCTTTGTAAGGCCGAAACTGTCTCATATAACATTTTCAAATAAAAAAATCAATATCAATTTTCGTCATTTACTTGAAGGAAATGACACTACTGAATCTCCAAGCTTATACATTTTACCATTTCGGTCATTTGAGATAAGTTGCGCTTTAAAAGATGTGGCAAGAAACTCATTGCCACTTTTTTAAATTTACAGTTTAATTTTATAAATTATTTTAATTACAATTTTATTAGTATATTTAAAATTTTATAAACCTGTAAAGACAAACACGTTGGTAACATCTATTATGAACTAATATAATAATAATAAATTAAAACTTAAAAAACTACAAATAATATTTAAATATATCTCCATAATGTGAATGTTGACAATTTTATTATAAGTCAATGGAGTTTACATAAAAATCTCGTGTCACGATCTATGTTCGGCATAAACTTTGTAAAAATTAATATATCGAGATAGATTTAAGAAGAAATAATAGCAAAATTTAAATATTTTTACTTTTGCTTAAATTTTTACAATAATTAAGCCCCAATGTACATATCTTCCGATATGCCAATACGTCCCGCGTGCCCGCAGACGCCACTTGCCGAGCTGTTTTAGTTCTAAACCCGAGTCGCCACTTGAAACTTGATACCACTTGTGTTATTTTTTTATGGAAAAGGAGGACAAACGAACTTACAGGTCACCTGGTGTTAAGTGATCACCGCCGCCCACATTCTCTTACAACACCAGAGAAATCACAAGAGCGTTGCCGGCCTTTAAGGAAGGTGTACGCGTTAATACTCGAAGTATAATTGTGCGGTTTATGTTACGGGTTGCTAGATTACGTTATTTATGATACATTTATGCTGTGATGCTGCTCAGTTGCTCTTACAACTGTACGAGAAATTGACCATTTTGCTAAACGCGTCAAAATAAAAATATATTTTTATTTGCGGCCACCCCGTCATATTTTTATACAAAGGCTCGTTCGTGATTATGGCATTTTAACGCATCTTTCTTAAACAAAATTTACTATTAGATATCTTGTGCATTGTATCTAGGATAATGTAGGGTAGTATAACCCCCAACATATCTGCTTTTTGTACAAATTTTACGTGAAACTTGGCCGTTCATAATGTACTCATAATTTATTGTAAAAGTGAAGAAAACATTGCGATAGAAGCCTCCCTCGAGTGATGAAGATTCTTTACTCTGACATTTATTTCGCCAATTTTTAAGGATTACTCAAAAACACATATTTCCTAGAAGAAGTTATGGATTTTCTACACACAACTTTTCGTTCAATGTTATTTTTGTTTATTTTTTTTTTTATTTTTGACATTCGATGGCTCCATTTTATGTTTATTTTTTATCACAATAAGGCACGACTTCAGCTGATTGTAATTAATACGCCCTGCCCATTACAATGCAGAGCCGCTCAGTATTCTTAAAAAACAAAAGTTCTGAGCGGCTCTACAATTGCGCTCGTCACCTTGAGACATAAGATGTTAAGTCTCATTTGCCCAGTAATTTCACTAGCTACGGCGCCCTTCAAACCGAAACACAATTATGGTTACACATTACTCCTTAAAACCAGAAAAAGGCGCCGTTGTGCTTCCCATAAATAATCCGATATCCTGTGCAAAGGAACCTCCCACTGGTTATCGCTGTAATGCTTTTCGACCAAGTTCGCTTTGACGCTAGACAGGACCAGGGCCTTCTTAAAAACCACCAATTTCACCATTCGGTAACATAGAAGTTTGTTTATTTCCTTAATAACATAAATAGCCCTCAAAATATGCCATTTCCCACTACTAGTATCACAGATTGGTAACGATCATGACTTTTAATTAAAATTTCACTTTGATTAAGGCGAGCGAATTTCAGCGAGGTTGAAACTCGTTATGTTTTCCTGCCGAATACCGGGACTTGTATTGTGTATCAAGAGTACTCAAATATCTACGCCTGTTATTTATTCGTTAGTTCTACTTGTTTCACTACAGACGGGTGCTTGATCAACGTATTCCTTTACGATTCTTTTTTTTATGACAATATAGGGACGAGACGAGCAGGACGTTCAGCTGATAGTAATTGATACGCCCTGCTCAATAGAATGCAATACTGCTCAGGATTATTGAATAACCCAAAATTCTGAGCGGCACTACGATTGCACTCGTCACCTTGAGACATAAGAAGTTAAGTCTCATTTACAGAGTAATTTCCCTAGCTGCGGTGCCCTTCAGACCAAAATACAATAATGCTTACACATTACTGCTTCTGGGCATAAAAAGGCGCCCATTGTGGTACCCATAATCCAGCCGACATCCTGTGCAAAGGAGGTAATGGTAACTCTACAGGATAAAGCTATAAATAAATGATCGGATTTGGTCCGGCCGAACCATTGGACGCGGTCTGTTAGCGGACCATAGTCGATGGTATGTCACATTGTTCATCTTACATATTTATTATAATAATTATCGTCCGGAAGTACGGACCAATTTGTGCAAAGCGCCCACCAGACCGTCCGATGCGAAGGTCCGGCCGTACCATATCAGACCATGTGTTAAGTATATTATTACTATTAGTATCCACGTTAATTTATAACACTCTTGCCCATCCTTATTCATGATAAATAAAGTATTATTTTAGTTATATTATGTGTTACAAGAATTTCACTTTGAATCAGATTCCTGATAATAATAAAACTCACCCACTAGGCAGTAAGATAATGCTTTATTAAGTTATATTATACTATAAGAAAAATTATTAAAGAAACTGTTTTAATGAAACCTCAAGTGGGGCCACAAAATTATTATTTGTTGCTTTAGATTTAATAAAAATGATCCAAAATAATAATTTAAATAAATACGTTATTTGGATTTCACAAAATATAAACCGCCAAAACCGCGCGTTGCAATAAATGTATTACATCTTACTTAGTGGAATCAATTATCAGCTGCTGTTTTCTCGAACCGATTACGAATTAGGGACTTCAAGAAAAGAGCATACTCCCACCTTAAAGGTGAGCAACAAATCTCTTGATCCCTTTTTTTGCGGATATCCATAGGCGGCTCCCTCACCACTCCTCATCATGCCTCTTGCCCGTTTGCTGGGACTGCCGCGGTAAAGCTATTGCATAGCATTTTTTATCAACTTATGCAATTATAATTATTTATTTATGCAGTATTTTTTTTTAATAAAATTAATTTAAAAAAAAAGCAAACGGGAAGTGAGTAAAATTTAACTTGCACGATTTGATTACAGACAGAAAACGGGACAGGTGAAACTAAATAAAAATGCTTGTCATAATAATAAAAAATAAAAAAACGTGAAAAAAAAGAAATTAAATAAAAAACAAGACGTGCCCCAGGCTCGAACCTGGGACTGGTAATATCTATATAGATCTAGTAAGTAAGTGTTAGGTTATTTTCGTTACGGAATTTCTGGATTCGGTCTCCACGCTCAAGGCCCGCGATAGAAGCTATGCAATAGCTTAAAAACAAAACAAATTATTTCTGCGGTAGTCCTAGAAACGAGCATGATATTGTAATTTCTCTGCCTGCATAGATTTTGTTACAATTAAAAAAAAATACTTTATTTTCTTATTCAAGTTTGAAATACGTTTATTATTTAAGAAACTTCGATCGTTTCATCCCATTTCACATATGTTTTCGATGTTTTTCAACCTCCATTTTAAGTTTAAACACCAATGGCATGGAGTATTTCTGAGAATGGGATTGTAGTGATTTGCCTTGCCTTGCACGAGGTGGGTATGGAGTCGTATCTCACTTTCAACATATTTCAAAAGCAACGGATCAGTCATATATTCGTACAACGAATAGAAAGATACACCAACACCATTTTTATAAACGCTTGTTTTATAGCCACAACGTTTATTACCGATGCCGATCAAAGTCAGCAACAGACATGTCAGGGTACAGCTGTTGGTCCAAACGAATAGCTAATTAATTACCAGAATGCTTGGGTGTTTCACGCAATATGTCAAGTTCTTTTCATCCATAGTCCCTAATTAAGGAATTTCTATCTTAATTAATGCAGTGTTAGTTTTTCAATTGATCCATTTAAATATACATAATATTTATTTTAAACAAATATGTAAAATATTTTGTTTTACTAAATACAACCTTTTTTGAGTAAATGTTATCCAATGAGGCTATTTTTAAAGTGAAAGTTTTATTACATTGCATCGTCTCAAATTTTTTTGCCCATTTATAGCATGCTTCTTTTTTGTTTTTTTTTTCAAAATTTTTTCGGATATATTTTTTTTGGAAATATTTTTATAAATATATTTCTTTGGAGTATTTGTTTTTGAACTTTGTCCGTTGAAGTTTCACTGCTACTATGTGTCCCAGCACACATTTCGATTTTTTCTAACGTCATTTCCCAAAATAATTTGGTGTTCGTAGTATGGTGGCTCGTCACTGCAGATAGATAGATATTGGATATGGTTTTAATGACGTCGTTTGGGTCACAGAACATTGGTAGTGACCGAACAGTTCGTGATAAAGTTCGTCAGAATCATCATCATCATCAGCCGGAAGACGTCCACTGCTGGACAAAGGCCTCCCTCAAAGATTTCCACGACGATCGGTCCTGCGCTGCCCTCGTCCAACGAATTCAGGGGATCTTAACCAGATCGTCGGTCCATCTTGTGGGGCGCCTACCAACACTACGTCTTCCAGTACGTGAAAAAAAAAAACAAATGAGCTTAGATAATTCATACGTCTAGATAGAGCCTCTTGCTGCTAGACAACCGATAAAAACAGGCCAGGTGTGGTGCTCAACTTAGAGGTTAACTCTTAACCTCAATTTTTTTCGACGGTTTCATAGCTGTCACAGTCCATCTAGACGTAAAAATATTTTTACTGATATTGTGCATAGCAATTTACACAAGCGCATAGGGATGAAAAACTTACCCGCGCGCTTAAACTAACATTTCCTAGATCAATTAATTACCATTGACGAAACGTGATTTGACCATTATGTTCTAGAGTCTAACTTGGAAGAGAATATCATCTTCAAGGCTTAGTAATTTAAGGCAATTTAAAAGCTGTTAAAATTAAAAGCTGTTAACACAAATACGATATTTATCCTCATCAGTTTTTAATTACTATATTCCATAAAATCATTAATTTCCAATGGCTGTAGACTACATTATTCCCGAATACTTACATCATTTTTATTCTATTGATAGAACAACGTCTGTCGCGTCAGCTAGTTATTAATAATTTAAATTAAAAAAAAATATACATTTTTTCTGTTGACTGACGTTAAGATGAAGAAACAATGAAAGAATCTGGATTTGGTAAAAAAATATTTTTATTTTCTAGTAGATCTATTTATAGCGATACAGAAAAGCAGAAACTACAGAAATATTAACAACCAAATTCAAAACGTAATAATGAAAATTTCAAAACAAATCAGTGATAGCACGAAAATATCACGACATGTACGTAACGGCGCAATGAATCTGCAAGCCATACTGACGCAACAGGACGAGCTCGAGGGGTTGAAAGGGGAAGGGGGGGAAGGCGTACAGATATACTGTGACCGTGTAGCTATATGGTAGCAATAAATCTCAAAGGTGCCACTCAATATTGCCACTTTATTTGAACGACCTATGTGCAAAAAGCAATAATGATTATTAGTTCATCTTTGACTATGCCTATTCCTCAATTATTTACTTTAATTTTAATAATTTTACGCACACAATGAATTCAATCATTTTATCTTATACGCATATAAGATCTAATTATAGCTGGGACTCGGTATGGCAATTATTCAGCATAAATGCATTACATTGAACTTACTTTGAAGACACAGGAGTAAATAATATAATTATTTGGTAATTCCTTGTAAGTTTGACAAATGAACACATTGAATATTTACCTGATTGACTTACGTTGAAATAAATTGCTTCTGTTTCTCATGAGAAACTTATTTCATGACACAGCAATTTTTATGGACTAATCAATATTATCTATTAGATTCAAGATTACGTTAGCAAGATTCACAAGGACCCCACAACAGAAGAGGTGTAAAAATGGAAGGAACTACTAAACAACCTAGCGAAACTCTCTAAATAAAAATCGATTCACTCGATTGTATGAAATGTGCATTCATTGATAGATCGACCGATGACGGCTATAATCTTGTAAAAAACGGAGATAGCCGAAGTCAACCACGTTTTACGCAACTGTTCACTTTCAAACTTAGCCGGATTATACTTCGTCGCCATAATGTTGTAATTACTATTTCAAACTAGTGTCCAATCATTGCACTTTTCATGCTAAATTAAATTTAAATTTTTACTTAGGCAGTCATTCTCTTCGCTACTAAAGAATTTCTGGTTTATTTTATTCCATGTCACATGTATTAAACCATTAACGTAAAATCAAACTTTGATTACAAAAACAAAAATGAGAGTTAGCATTTACAATATCTATATCTATTTATATCATCAATATTTAATCACATTACTATCTCTTCATATATTTTGTTTCATCAATATAAAGTAACCGATCCATAACGTATGACGTCACCTTGACGTCACATGTTCTAGAATAATTTAAAATACACTGAATGTTCGAAAGAGCCAAGGGAAATAAATATGCAAAGTTGATTAATGCGTATGTTTTTATTTTGTATAGAAAATAGAATAAGATTTTATTTGATTGAAGCTAGTTTTTTTGTTCACACGGTTAAATAGAATTGATTGGAAATATAATTATTTATACGCGGTGACAATAACTTAATAAAATGATAGAAATTTAATAAGGACTTAGTAAACAATAATATGTTATTTTTAAAGTAATAACCCCCACTTCAGTGATTAATCATACAAATTAAATTAGAATACAAAATTTATGAACTCGAACCTGCGACCTCTCGCGTTCCGTGCGAACGCTCTTTCCACTAGGCCAACCGTTCGAATGACGTATCGTTGATAAATCTTGTATGCCTTGTTCAACTCTCGGGTTGTGGCTTCATCTACATTCTACACGATACGATCTAATTTAGTGTTAATAAGCTACTCAACCCCAATATTTGCATATTAGGAAATTGACTTTAACGTAGTCGCTCTTTCAAATCTAAACAATTAACTTGTAGATGAACACTAACAATAGATTTTCATTCCTTTTTAACCGACTTCAAAAAGGGAAGAGGTTCTCATTTCGTTGGTATTTTTTCTATCATGCTGTACCTCCGTTAAAAATGTACAAAGTCCAAAGCAAAAATCACATTTTATAAACATGTAACCTACTAATGACAGGGTGCCATAACATAATACCTCTCGGAGACTTTAATCCCTCCCATTTATATAAATTTAGAAGCCAAAGTTAATCCTTCCTAAACATGCTGGTAGTAAGTGAGAGTCGCAGGCAAACAAACATGACAGAAATTCTAATAATGTTTTTCTATGTTGTGATCTCTTTCCTGCGCGAAATTATTACTCGCTTGTCACTTTCAGTTATATACTTCATCCTGGTTTAAAAGCAGAGAGAAATACATCAACAGCTGGGGATCTAAGTACATCATGTACAGATAGCGCGCGAGTTGAATACAGTCGGGGCCTGAGGTAAAGAGTCGAAGCATCTCCCCCCTCTTTCTGCACGCCTTACTTCGCGCGCCTGCAGTGTAGTGCTGTGTCAGTACGCTTACTGTGTTACCGCGTTATAACTAAAGTTGCGATCCCGTGTAATTTTTTATTTTAATGACTGAGTCTATCAGGTTCCGTATCAAAAAATTAGTTTTTTTATCATCGCCAAGCAAGAGGAAAAGGCGACAAATTCTGTAGACATGTGTGTTGAAGAAAGGCAGAAAAAAAAAATTGAGATTTAATTATTAGGTTAAAATGATACAAAAATGTACAAAATATTTTTTTAAAGTATTGTTTATATATATCGATACATTCATGATTATCGTCATCAATTACAATTAGGTCACAGCACTATCGCATTCCTGAACTCTGTATTCAACTTGCGCGTTATCTGTGGATGAAGCAGAACTAATGAAGTGAGTAAAAAATGATGAGAGTGAAATTATAGATGCGCACGCATCACTATAACACAAAAGTAACAGGGTGAAGTTGTTTCCTAAAAATTTCTGACGCTTGCGACATTTGTAATCTTTTTTTTTTTTGGTTTCTTCGTCCATTATTAGGATGGGCAAAGGGTTCAAGCCCGTACAGCCGTATTCGTTATTTAATAATTAATTCTCAAAGCCATCGTTGCAAGATTTTTACAATATTGTTCTTTCTACAAACGTAGAATGGAACGAGAAATAAATAATTTTTAGGAATTTTGCTTTTTTAGGCGAAAGAAGTATAACTTCTTGCGTGCATACATAAGTAAACACACACTTTTTAAAAAAAAAGACTCACCACAACTCCACCGGTTCGATCCGCCCTACGTACCAAAGTTAATTAGGTTTCGAACTTATATGAACGATTATTCGATCCTTTATAATGTCAACAAGACCTATATGGTTCCTCTGGTGTTACAAGAGGGTATGGGCCACTGTGATCAAATACCATCAGGTAACTCGTGTATGCCTCTTTTTCCTCCTTTACAAAAGGTTATAAATGTCAAAGAATGTAAAAGTAACCCGACTTTTTTACATTACAATAGAACCACAATATACAAAGGAATGTTCTATAAAAGCAGGGAATTTTAAAACAACATTGGTATATTCATTTTTATTCAATATTCGAGGCTTCACAGGCTTGCGAGCTGTTGCAACTGTTGAAATAAATAACTCTTCAAAAATGTTTGAATTAAATTTTCACGAGAGCTGTCTATTGAGCTCAACAATGATATCGGCGAGAGCAGAAGTCGCTTTTCAGCTTTGGAGAGTTGCACTCAACAATGTTAGGATTAACAATTATTGTGATAGATACTCGATAGAGCGACAGTTTTATGACCTCTTGGGATACGATTTTTGAATTGTGATATGAAATGCTTGAGTTGTGAGGAGGCGAGAGGCGAGAGCGGGTCGCGGCGGAAGGACACCGATTCCAAAAATCGTAACTATAATTACATTAACTAATTAGATTGTATAAAAATACGCAATTAAGTTTATACTTTTTAGTGCATATTATATCTCTTGTTTTGGAATAGTGTTGAAGTCGGTTGTTTTTTGTTAAAAAATGTTTTATTTTTTATTTTAAGTTAATTTGAACACTACCCTAACTAACAATTTGTCTAAATATGTGTATATATAAGATTCGGCCGAGTATCGTTAATTTGCTCCTAAGAATTGAAGAGTTCCGTTACTTTGTCATGGATTCCGTAATCAGAACCTAACCAAATTCTCACCAAACTATCATAAACATACAAAAAATTGAAAAAAAATGTAACAAAAAAACAACCGACTTCAAAAACACTATTCCAAAACAATAGATATAATATGCACTAAAAAGTATAAAAATAATTGCGTATTTTTAACCGACTACAAAAAAGGAGGAGGTACTCAATTCGTCTTTATTTTTTTTTGTTTGTTGCATTGAAAAATTTAGTATATTTACACATATTTAGATAAATTGTTAGTAAGTGTACTTCAAATTCACAAATAATCATACAATATTTATTTTTTAACAAAAAAATAACCGCCTTCAAAAACACAATTCCAAAACAATAGATATAATGTGCACTAAAAAGTATAAAAATAATTGCGTATTTTTATACAATCTAATTAATTAATCTTATTCTAGTTACGATTATTGTAATTTTTGGAGTCGGGACACAGCTAATATTGGTTGCTATAAAAAAAATCTGTGGTACACTGTCTTTTAGCGGCAGTGCACCCATACTATAACGGCCTATGGAAACTTATTTTCAGCGTTGAATTATTATTTTAAATAAAAGGTATACACTTCCAGGAATTGAGACATCATCATCATCATATCAGCCGAAAGACGTCCACTGCTGAACCTTTGTCCAGCAGTGGACTTTGCCTCCACCAAAGATCCCCACGAATATCGGTCGTGTGCTGCTCTATTCTACCCTATGATCTTGAACAGATCATCGCTCCATCTTGTAGGGAACTAACACTACATCTTCCGGTTCGTTATCATCATTCCAGAACTGGGCAGTAAAGTCCTTAAAAGACATAAACAGACAAAAAATAAAAAAATCGTAACTATGGTTCAGTAGCTCATTATAATACCTATATTTATTAGAAAGGAAGAGGCAAAATTTATATTGTAGTATAGGTAAGATATTACCTACATGAAATTAAAAAAAAAAATATTAACAAAAAAACAACCGACTTCAAAAACACTATTTCAAAACAATAGATATAATATGCACAAAAAGTATAAAAATAATTACGTATTTTTATACAAGCTAATTAATTAATCTAATTCCAGTTACGATTATTGTAATTTTTGGAGTCGGTGTCATCCACGATAGGTTTGTAAATACATAGTTATAGGTGACATGTGCTTGAGTTGTGAGGCGAGAGCGGGTCGCGGCGGAAGGAAACCGATTCGAAAAATGACAATAATCGTAACAAGAATTAGATTCTATAAAAATACGCAATTATTTTTATACTTTTTAGTGCATATTATATCTATTGTTTTGAAATATTGTTTTTGAAGTCAGTTGATTTTTTGTTAAATTTTTTTTATTCCTACAGTTGGAGCTTCCAAACGTCACACAATGGGGTCACTGAAAATCAGTGTTGTGCTCAAGTATAGACACAACTGTAAGAGCTCTTTCGCACTACGTCCGATCAGAGTCCGGTCAGTATCCATGAAAATACAATTCTAGAAATCTAGGGTCGAATTCGGATATTGCTTACGCACTAGTCCGATATCTGATCCAATTCCAAGCAATTCATGGGCCACTTTTAGTAAAATGCCGTATCATTTTACTCCAGTTTTCCATCATTTAGATCTGTGTGGCACTGATCTTTCAATTGTGGTATAACAGGTGGTATTACTTTTTTTTACTTTTACATTTGTATTAAAGATTAAGCCTATATTTTTTTTTTCATTAAAAAATTTGTTTAAATGTTTACCACGTTTTTCTTCCAAAATAAATTCATTTTCATTTCATTCATATTAATAGTATAATGATAGCCATTTCATCAACAAAATAACTGTTTCAAACTTTTATTTTAGTTCTTATATTATAAGCGTTATTATGAAACTTCAATAACAATTTCAGTACCAGCGAAAACCAGTTTTCACTATAAATATTGAAGTAAGTATATTAATATGATAATGTAAGGAAAGGTTAATTATTAGTAAAATCTTTTATAGTTTATAAAATATATTTACAATTCCTTAACATGTAGAAGTCAGTAGAATTTTGTGTTATTAGTATCATTATAAATCCTTTAAAAATAACAATTACAATGAGAGAGGATGAGCCTGCCGACCGCTGACGCGGGAGAGAAAGAGAAGCCAGACAGACTGGTGCCGTAACGCGTTACGTTACGAAGCGGTTTACCTACCCTTAAAAAGTTATACTTCAAAGGAATATCCGTTCTTTTTTATTTTTAAGGTGAAACTTTTATTACATCGTCTCAAACTTTTTTGTCTGTGTGATGCATGTCGCATGACAGTTGGGCGGCGCCTATACTTCGCAGCAGCTGACCGTGTAGTGTATATACTATTGAATGATACCCATATAAAATACTAGCTGACCCGGCAAACGTTGTTTTGCCATATAAAGTATAATTCACGCGATAGTTTTATAAGTAATAAAATATTGCCTATATTATAGCCTGTACATCATTTTGTTTTATTGTCAATAGTTTTTGCAGCGCACGCAAAAATAGGTTTTTGATTTTACACCTTGTGTTACAAAATAGCAATTTTATTACGGATCCCTAATTTTGAAAAAAAAACATAGCCTATAGCCTTCCTCCATAAATGGACTACCCAACACTGAAAGAATCATTCAAATCGGACCAGTAGTACCAGAGATTAGCGCGTTCAAACAAACAAACAAACACTGCAGCTTTATAATATTAGTATAGATTGTTTTCAGTATTTTAATACGAGGGGCACACTGAAATGATCGGGAATAGAATATTTCCGAGTGAGTTACAATAAACCTTTTTTAGAATATGAATACTGGCCTCTTAGAACCTTAATGACGTTCATACAATTAAAAAAAAAGTTCAAAAACAAAAACTATTTTGGTTTAAAGTTGAAACGTCGTTGACAGAAATGGAGTTCACGCGTGAACATTTCCTTGCCATAATATATCACAATTTTCGTCGCGGCTTATCCAAGATAAATGTCTCAGCAAACATGTTTCGATTTATGATGTTGAAGCACCGAGTCAAACGACAATATACCGCTGGTATGCCGAGTTTCGACGCGGTCGTCTGTCGCTCAGCACTGTTTCTTCTGCAGGTCGACCAAGAACAGCGGTCAGGCCTGAAAACATCGCAGCTGTGCGAACTATTGTATTAGTTGACCGTCATGTGACATACGAGCAGATTAAGGCTATTATCAGTATCGGATTGAGTGCAATTCAGTCGATATTACATAATGAACTTTGTGTAAGAAAGCTAGTTTCCCAATGGGTACCCCACAGTTTGTCCGAAGAGCAAAAGGCGGCTCGTGTAGATTGGTGCCGGAATATTCTGCAACGCTTCAACGGAGGGAAGTCAAATGCCGTTTCCTTTACAATTTAGTAATTACAAATTCCTTTACAGGATTGCTGAACGGCTACCGCTGATTGGTATATCACAGTTTGTTTGCAAGAAATTATAGCCGAACTCCGAAAAAATAACCCGAAACGTTGCATCATCTTACATCACGTAAATTCGAGCTCCCATACGGGTCGGAGACAAATGAATTTTTGAAGCAGGAAAACGTTGAGCTGATGGGCCATCCTCTGTACAGTCCTGACTTGAGCTCAAACGATTTCTTTACATTCGCTAGAATGAAAGATTTATTACGCGGTCAACGGTTTGAAGACCTCGAAGCAGCTGTGGAAGCGTACAAATCAGCCATTTTGTCAATATCAACTTCAGACTGGAATTATTGTTTTAACGATTGGTTTGCACGAATGGAAAAGTGCATTAAGTTGAACGGAGAATACTTCGAAAAACAATAAAATACAATTTAGCTATACCGTGCGTGTGGTTTTTCTTATATTGATTGAAAAATATTGGGAATCAGTCACCCCATGTAAACTGTATATCTATATATCCATGAAAAAGAATTGAAAGTATTCAAAAGTATTCAAATTTCATCGTTTTTAATCATTTTCAATCAATAGTTTTAATCAGGGCTAAGACACAGAGTTCAATAAAAATATTAGTTGGAGACTTAGTCTACTTTTATTATTTCCTATTATCATTCCAATTTTCCACGTATAAAATTAAGATTGATAAAGCGATTTTTATATTATTCCATATTATTTAATATTATTCCAAAAATTTTAAGTTAAATGTCTATAATGTGAAAAAAGGTTTCACTTTTATCGTTGTCATAAAACCACAGAATCCTTTTTTTATTTTTCATACGTAAACGAAAGCTACGTAAGGGAGAGCTACGAAAAGTCATAGACACGTATTGGATCCAATCAAATCGATTAATATTAAAACAATAGTAAACCTCTACAGCAAAGATAGTAACAGTAATAAAATCTCTTTAGTATCCTCGTAGGCTGGATATCCCATTGGGGAGCAATTAACTTGTCACGTGACGTCATAAAGTGTGCGTTTGTTCGGGAGTAATTACAGTCTCGTATACGTTTAATATAATTACGAAGAATTTATATTACCCCAGCAGCTACTTCTAGTAAATATTTATATTTAATAATATGGTACTCAGTAATGCATTGTTACCTGAATGACATAAAAAATTACTGAATATTATCTTTATATATATAATTCTTGTGTGCGTGTGTATGTCACTGAACTCCTCCTAGACGGCTGGACCGATTTTATTGAAACTTTCTGTGTGTCTTCAGGTGGATTCGAGAATGGTTTAGATTCACAATTGAACTACCTCCTGAACGGCTGGACCGATTTTGATGAGATTTTTGTGTGTTCCAGTGAATTTGAGATTGATGTGTGTCTTCGGGTGGATTCAAGAATGGTTTACATTCACAATTGAACTACCTCCAAAACGGCTAGACCGATTTTGATGATATTTTTGTGTGTTCCAGTGTATTTGAGATTGGTTTAGACTCTCAATTCCGTCCATATAGTGTATTTTAGTGGATTCCTCCTAACGGCTGGACCGATTTTTCATATTTAAGACGTGTGTCCGAAATTTCCGACAGGACAACGTCTGTTGGGTCCACTAGTTTTATATAACTTGTTATATATTAAAGTGTGATTCTTCTTCACTTCTGTGATTAATTATTACACAAGTAAATCTGAGAGTTGAACAAAGCATACAAGATTTTATAAACGAACTCGAACGCTTGGCTCAGTTGGAAAGAGCGAGGTTCGAGTCCCGCATCGTTCATAAAATTTTGTTTTCAGTTTTATTTGTGTAATTATTAACCGACCTCAAAAAAGAAGGAGATTCTCAATTCGTTAGTATGTTCTTTTTTTTGCGTTTGTTACTTCAAAACTTTCGACTGGGTGAACCGATTTTGATAATACTTTTTTTTATATGAGAGCTGGTGCTTCCCGTGTGGTCCCATTGTAATTTGGTCCAGATCTGACAGTGGAATCCATGATAAAACCATAAAAGTCTTAAATTTGTTTAATAATACGTATAGCAAAGTGGATGATAAATTTACGAATAACTAGCGCCAACTGATTTCGATGATTCTTTTTTTATTGGAAAGGATATACTTCAAAGATAGTTTGGTGAGAGTTTGGTTAGGTCTGATTACGGAATCCATGATAAAGTAACGGAACTCTTCAATTCTTAGGAGCAAATTAACGATACTCGTAAATAACAACAATCGTAACTAGAATTAGATTAATTAATTAGAATGTATAAAAATATGGAATTATTTTTTTACTTTTTAGGGTACATTATATCTATTGTTTTGGAAAAGTGTTTTTGAAGTCCGTTGTTTTATATATAAATTTTGCCTCTTCCTCTCTAATATATATAGGTATTTAATAATGAGCTACTGAACCATAGTTTAAATTTTTTGATTTTTTGTCTGTTTATGTCTTTTAAGGACTTTACCGCCCAGTTCTGGAATGATGATTACATACCGGAAGATGTAGTGTTAGTTCCCTACAAGATGGAGCGATGATCTGTTCAAGATCATAGGGTAGAATAGAGCAGCACACGACCGATAGTCGTGGGGATCTTTGGTGGAGGCCAAGATTAATTAATTAGATTGTATAAAAATACGCAATTATTTTTCTAATTTTTAGTGCACATTATATCTATTGTTTTGGAATAGTGTTTTTAAAGGCGATTATTTTTTTTAAAAAAAAAATAATATTTTATGATTTTTTGTGAATTTGAAGTACACTAACTAACAATTTGTCTAAATATGTGTATAATATGTGTATATACTAAATTTTTCTATGCAGCAATGAACGTAAGTACTTTGCAATTTGATTACAGACAGTTTTCCGTTACTTTGTCTTGGATTCCTTAATCATAACCTAACCAAACTATTTTTGAAGTATATGCTTTCCAATAAAAAAGAATCATCGAAATCGGTGGGCGCGATATTGAGTTATTCGTAAATTTATCATCCACTTTGGTATACGTATGTATAGCAAAATTTAAGACTTGTATGATTTTCTCATGGATTCCACTGTCAGATCTGGACCAAATTCCAATGGGACCTCTCGGCAAGCACCAGCTTTCAAATAAAAAAGAATTATCAAAATCGGTTCACCCAGTCGAAAGTTTTGAGGTAACAAACATAAAAAAAACCGACGAATTGTGAACCTCTTCCTTTTTTTATGAAACCATGGTAAAAGTGAAACTTTTTTTCACATTATAGTCAATTAACTAAAAAATTTTTGGAATAATATTCCATTAAGGGTATAAAAATCGCTGTATCAATCTTAATTTTATACGTGGAAAATTGGAATGATAATGGGAAATAATAAAAGTAGACTAAATCTCCAACTAATATTTTTATTGAACTCTGTGTCTTAGCCCTGGATAAAAATATTGAATGAAAAGGATTACATTAAACACTGACAAATAACATTAACATTAAACACTGACAAATAACATTTACATTAAACACTGACAAAAACAAACAAAATAGCGTGGAGCACTGGCACAAATGAGTAATAGTCTATACACTACACGATGAGCTGAGCGACATGCAACACACAGACGAAAAAGTTTGAGACGATGTAATAAAAGTTTCACTTTAAAAATAATAAGTCCAAAGCCTATTATCAACTTATCATAAATATTCAACTTGCAATATTCACAATCAAGTAGAAAATTAATTGTTAATTAACTATTACATAACTAATTGAAAACACCTCAAAATGAAAACAGACACTGAAAGGCCCCGACTTCATCATGTTGACCAAAAGACATATTATATTCAATAATGTCTCTGTGATTAACTCAGTGAAAACTGGGAGTGGTCACCGCATAGTAAGAGGCACATTGAATATCAATCCGAAACTGGAGCGGTCTCGACTGGTGAAGTCTACGCTCCGGCCTGCACCCATCCAGATCAAAAACCCGGAAAACTTTCAACTCGAATTGCAAAACCGCTTCGAATGACTCGGTGAATGCGTTGACGTGGACGAGTTTAATAACAGGTTCGTGGCAGCTGTTCAAACGACAGGGTCTAAGTTCTTTAAGGCCAGCCGGCCAGCCGGCCAGAAGACGCCAAATGGCCCTTCTTGTGAAGGCAGTATTCGCACGAAATTCGTCTATTGGGCAGAGCCAACTGACGAGGCTAAAGACCGGTGACGGCGGGCTCGTTTCGTCTAAGCCCGAACTTTTGAGGGAGTTCGAGAAGTTCTAAGTCGGACAGATATACACGACTGCACGGGCACCTGTTCCTGAAAAGGCTGAAAACCCAAGAGCCAAACTAACCACTTTACTGAAGATATCCCAGACTTCAGACTGTACGAGATAAGTATGGCCCTAAACAGCTTTAAAACAAAGCAAGGCGCCGGGTGATGATGGAATTACGGCCGAGCTTCTGAGAGCTGGTAGTACTCCCGTGCTGAAGATCTTCTAGAAGCTACTCAATTCCATCATCCTCGAGGGCAATACTCCGCAAGCATGACACAGAGGTAGAGTGGCGCTGTTCTTCACAAAGGGCGATGAAACGTTTTTGCAGAACTGTAGGCCCATATTACTTCTGAACCATGTATATAAGCTGTTTTGTAGGGTTATTATGAATCGTCTCGTGCACAGTTTCGACGACTTCCAGCCTCCCGAACAAGCCGGATTCCGAAAAGGCTTTAGTACCATAGTCCACATACATACGCTGCGGCAGGTTATACAAAGACGGAGAAGTATAACCAGCCACTATGCTTTGCGTTCATGGACTATGAGAAAGCCTTTGATTCGATCGAGATCTGGGCGGTGCTTCAGTCTTTTCAGAGGTGCCACATATCAGGCCACCTCCAGGATCAGTTCTCGAAGCCTGTTTGACTGCAGCGGGGAGTCAAACTAGGCGATGTTATATCGCCGAAGCTGTTCACCGCTGCATTGGAAGATGTCGTTAAGCTTCTGGATTGGAATAGGCTGGGCATCAATATCAATGGCGAATACATCACTCACCTTCGATTCGCAGACGATATCGTTATCATGGCAAAGACCATGGAAGACTTAAGCCATATGCTCGATGGCCTCAATACAGCTTCCCAAGCTTCCTCAAAATGAACATGGACAGAACGAAGATCATGTCTAACGCCCATGTCTCACCTACTCCCTTAACAGTTGGGAACTGTACTCTTGAGATTGTTGACGAGTACGTCTACCTTGGAATCCAGTTAGGCAGATCCAATTTCGGGACAGAGGTTACTCGTCGAATCCAAGTCGGATGGGCAGCGTTAGGGAGGGAAAAATCTTACTCGTCCAAAATACAACAGTGTCTGAAGACGAAGGTTTTCAACCAGTGTGTGTTGCCAGTGATGACATACGGAACACAGACGTGCTCGCTCACTATGGGCCTTATGAGGAAGCTCACTGTTGCTCAGTGGGCAATGGAGAGGGCTATGCTTGGATTTACTCTGCGAGATGCAATCAGAAATGAGGAGATCCGTAGAAGAAACAAAGTCACCGACATAGCCCAAATGATTGTGAAACTGAAGTGGCAGTGAGCAGGGCACATAGCTCGGCGGACAGATGGCCGTTGGGTCAGTAACGTCCTCGAATGGCGACCACGTACCGGAAGGCCCCCCACAAGATGGACCGACGATCTGGTCAAGATCGCCGGAGTAGGTTGGATGAGGGCAGTGCAGGACCGATTGTCATCGCGATCTTACCGTGTTTCGGTCTGAAGGGCGCCGAAGCTGGTGAAATTACTGGGCAAATGAGACTTAACATCTTACGTCCCAAGGTGACGAGCGCAATTGTAGTGCCGTTCAGAATTTTCGGGTTTTATGAAGAATCCTGAGCAGTACCACATTGTAATGGGCAGAGCGTATCAATAAGCATCAGCTGAACGTCTTGCTCGGCCCTTATTTTCATAAAAATGGGCCAGGTCTATTACTTTAGTGTGCGTGCCAAGTTACGTCTTACACTTGCATTTTGTATGTTACTTTGTGTGTGTGATAGAGGTTAACTGTCAACCTCAATTATTTTCGAGGTTTTCGTAATTGTCACAGTATATATATACTTATAAATGATCAAAGGCTTGAATCATTAATTGGAATAATATTTTTCTCTCTTTGCTCCAATTATGAACGCTTTGCTGCGAACCGCATTTTTGGGTTTTTGCAATTGGCAAGAGAATTCCTTTCAATTAGAACAGCTTATGTAAATACTATTTTCTTTTTGCTCTATCTTCGGAGAGTCTCGATTTGATATTGAATAAAATCTATATGATATTGAATAAAATCTGTGTTCTGATGACATTTCAAAATATCTCGTCACCCGCACTAAATATTTTTATTGTTGCCCTCGCCTAACTTTTTATTGAATAAAAAAATATTTTTAACCAACTTCAACATAGGAGGAGGTTCTCAAGTCGACTGTGTTTGGATTTTATCTCAGTAACATTGTAACTTTGGACTGGGTGAACCGATTTTGATGATTCTTTTTTTATTTGAACGGTGGTGCTTCCCTGTGGTTGAATCAATCCTAAGTAAAGAAATACTTACGTACTTAAGATAACTCTAATAAATATTTGGATCATTGTTTGTTTATATTGTTTAATTTTTTACAAAAAACTTAGTAATATGCATCCAGAAATTCTAATCCAGCAGACACACAGAAAAACTTAGATAATTTATACGTCTGGATAGTCTATTGCTGTTAGACAACCGCTAAAACACGCCAGGAATATTAGTTTAGTGTGCGTGACAAGCTACGTCTTACACTCGCGATTCGTATGACACTTTGTGTTTGTGTGCATGAATTGCTCAAAATAGAGGTTATTTCTAAAGTCTAATTTTTTCGACGTTTTCACAGCTGTCATGGTTTATCTAGACGTATAAATGATGTAAGCAGAAAAACTGTTACAAACCAGTTATTATTTTTTTGTGAAACCAACAATATCGGCTTAGTTATTTTTTTGTTCAAGCTCGGTTGTCCATATATCAAATGTCAATATGATGAAATTTTTTTAATGCGGATCTGAAAAAATATTAAATTTTAGATTGTGGTAATTAATTAAACGGGATTTTTATAGAACTGAGAAGACACTGTTTCAGCCAACAGGTTATAGTATATTTGATCAAGACTCGACACAGAAAAAGCGACAACAGCGCCACACAGGTTGCGTTCCAAAACACTAACAGGATCGACTCAGTTTCATTTATAATATGCGGATTTCATTAGTAATGCATAGTCATGCAGTAGTCATGCGGAGTAAGAAAAAATATGAGCAGCTGAAGTTAGTTAAATCTAATTAACAGTATTTACCTGAAAAACAATAATTATTCCATATTTAAATATGAAATTTTATTTGCTCTTTAGATATTCAAAAGACCGTTTATTTATTTGTACTTAAGATATAATATACTTAATTTAATGTTAATTAAGGGCTGCAGTATGAAATTGCCATTTTGTCGTACCAAGGAGGTTTTAGTTTTACCAAGTAAAAGCAATTAAGTCTAACACTTATGTTAAAGTAAAAACTTCTTGATGCAAGATTGGATTGTATTTTTTTCAGATGACACATATAATTCTTGAATTGGTATATCTACAACTTATTATTGTTGTTTGACTTTAATTTATTGTGTTTTTTATTCAACTGTAGAAGTAAAGATGAGCAAGTTGAAAGTTTTTTTGATACGCCCTGCCCATTACAATGCAGTGCCGCTCAAGATTATTGAAAAACCCAAAAATTCTGAGCAGCACCACAACTGCGCTCATCACCTTGAGACATAAGAAAAAGACCGAAACACAGTAACACTTTCACGTTACGGCTTCACGGCAGAAAAAGGCGCCGTTGTGTTACCCATAATCTAGCCGGCATCCTGTGTAAAGGAGCCTTTCACTTATAACAATTTTTGAATATAATTTCCACTGTGGAGCTAACGATGTTAACGAACCATGCGGAATGCTGCATGAGAATAAAATATAATATTCCTGTGTAATGGAGCTTAATATCTTATTACGTAATCTAGCTTTCAACAAAAACGCTGTCTAAAGCCTTTAGACTTTGTTTATTATTTTGTTTATCTCTAAAGATGTAACAAAATAATGTATGGTGGAATTGTGTATCTTATATAGGTCTGCAGAAAAGTCCGCGATGGCAATTGTCTATCTCTGAAGGAAAACATACTATATCCATTTTAATACTTTAAAAAATTAGCAATTATAAATCGCTAATGTAGAAGCTGTTTACACAAATACGATATTTATCCTTTTCATTTTGTAAATAAATATTTTAAAATCATTCCGAAAAAGGTTTTTGTTTCGTTTTTAACTCATTAACTTTGAATTTACATTTTCGATGGCTTTAGACTACATTAATCCCGAATACAACAATATTCTTTTGTTCTGTCAATAGCATATGTCGGGTCCGCTAGTAAATGTATGAGTATATAACCCAGAATTTACTTTACATACATATTCAAAAGTTATATAAGTAAAACAGCTTCTTATCTAGCAATTCTCTATATTTATATTTAACAACAATAATAATAAATAACTTTCTAATTCTAGTTATATGTTAACCAATAGACCTGTTTATAAACTGCAAACGTTAAAATTAACTGACTCATAGACGCAGTCGTGTATTTCAATATTATACAGAGATCGAACAAATATGAAACAATTACTTTCATTTGCATAATGCTACAGTTTAAAGTGGGTCATTGGCCATCGACAAAATTACATTTATCTACACACAAGTGATGATTTCCTGCCCGTGTCCGTCTTAAGCATATGCAATGCTATGCATATGCAACGGCAGTTAAAATTTAGAACCTCTGTAGATAGCGCCACAACCTGAGAGTTGAACAAGACTTATAAAGATTTTCGATCCATGCGTCTCTTGAACGGTTTGGTCAGTTGGAAGGGCGCTCGGACGGAACCCGAAAGGTCGCGTGTTCGAGTCCGGCATCGTTCGTAAATTTGTAACCATATTTAATTTGTATAAACTAAACTAGAACTTAAGATAGAAAGATATACAAAAAACTCAAAAGGCTTAAAAAAATACAAAATACACTTTTGTGCTGAATTTGATGTTGAGTGAAAAAAAAATATAAATAAAATTGCCTAACACTTTATTGTATTCATTACAAAGCCAAGGTGTTGTGAATATATATGTATTTCCGGACAGCCTGGGATAAGATTATGATTATTTTATAGTAACAGCAATGGCAGTACAATATTGTATATTTAATTAAAAAGAGCTCAAAAAAAGAATCCGGGGAGAGTTTCTTTCGCCGCTTCTTCTCTCTCAGAGCGCCATATGTTTCCGAATCAGTAGTAGTATCTAGAATATTAGAAATAACATCAAACATAATTCTAAGGGAATCAATTTTTACAAAATAAATCCAGTTTTTAATGTTTTTCGTTAGGTGCAACATGTGATTCACTACACTTACAACATCCATTATACTTGCAACAGGGCCAACATATAGGGAATAATACATAGATATATATATATTATATTCTAGTAAAGGTTATAGTGCGGATAGGAAAGTATTTAATAACGATTAACCGTAAAAGAGTGACAGTAATACATCTGTAGATCTAAAAATCTATTTATGTATAAAACCCTCTATAACAAACATTGAAATAAAAATATTCCGATGTGCATACCATTGAAATATGAAATGATCAAAACGTTTCATGTGACTTATTCGGAATAATAAATGGAGTCATGCGAAATGTTCTAAATCGTAATAATGAGTTACGTGAGGAAGAACGCTTCAAAGAGAAATTCTGTTAATTTAATACTCTCCACAAATGAGCTAAATTTTGTCTTTACGACGCAAAATTGTTTGCTCATAGGGCGAGGGCCTTAGCCAGACGGTGCAAGTCGTATTTAATGGTTAAAATAATCATCAATTAAAAATAATAATTGATGACTTAAAATACGAGTATTAAGGCAACAACAGCTTAAACTAAAAATTCCAAGATTAATCTATAATAATGACTTACGGTATTTTAACGTGGGGTCGTGCTGCTGACATGATGTGATATAGTGTTTGCTCTTCAAAAGAGAGCTGTTCGTGCTATATATCAGCTTGGTTATAGACAGTCTCTCTAAAAATTTAAAGAATTAAATATTATGATTGTTAATTGTCAGTACATTTATGAAAATTTAATATCCGTTCACAATAACCGTCACCTTTTTGCTCTTAGTGCTGATTTTCATTATAATAACACTAAAAATAAGGGATTGCTTTTAATTCATTCTAGTAGGCTTCGTAAGATACATAACAGCTTTAAGGGTAAATGTATACAATTTTATAATAAAGTTCCAGCCACTGTTCAGGCATTATCTATATATTCATATAGATACCACGCATCGAGCAATAAAAATGGGGCTGTCTGTTGAAACTCTTTGGGCATTAAGGAATCGAAAAGAAAACAAAGGAGTGTTGTTATAAAATTCAGTACATCATTACAACACTCGTCTGGATGATGTAATAAAGCATGGGTGTAAATAAAACTATTAATTGATTGTTGCTGAAGAAAATACATGTTTGGCCATATATTTTTATATCTTATATATAAAATTCTCGTGTCACAATGTTCGTTCCCGTACTCCTCCGAAACGGCTTGACCGCATACCCCGAATTATCATACCCCTAAATGTTAATGGTGGTCTCGAATTTTTTTTTTAACTTTTTTGACATTTTTTTTTAATTTGTTTGATTATGAGTCGGCATAATTAATAAATACATACAACTTCAAATTTTCACCCATCTACCATCAACAGTTACTTTTGTATCGCGATTTTAATATCGGCAATACAACGTTTGCTGGGTCAGCTAGTATTATATATTTTATTTAATATATTTATCCTATTACTCCACTTCTGAATATCTAAACAGCCTGGGACTAGATTGTGATTATTTTATAGCGATAGAAATGACTGTACAATATTGTATATTTTTATTGAAAGAGCGTAAAAAAAATGCTGGGAGAGTTTCTTGCTTGCTTGCCGCTTCTTCTCTCTCTGAACGCCATTTGTTTCCGAAACGATAGTAGTATCTAGTAATTATTAGAAAGGACATCAAAAGGAATTCTAAAGGAATCAATTTTGAGAAAATAAATGCCTTTTATGCCTTTATTTTAATTTCAGTGAACATGTAAGTGCCATTAAAATTTTGAGTTATTCGTTCGAGTGTTGTGAGTAATATATAAGGTATTTCTTATCAATGAAATCCATAAAATATATTGTTGCTTTCAATATATTTTATGGATTTCAATGGAAGTTGTATTGTTGGCCGAACAAGCTGTTGTTGTTTTTTGACTTATTTCATGAAAACGATATTTATTTATGACTCACAGAATTATATACACTGTTTTAAGTAAGTGTAATGTTTGCTAAGCGAATTTTAGTGTCCACTGCGAGACGAAAATGCCCACCAATTATCCACAGGACTGATGTTTGAAAACGCTGCAAAAATTTTATAAGTCATGATTGATATAATTATGTATATAATTTATTTTATTTAAATTTTCAGTTTTTTGTGTGTTCCATGAAACCACGTCGTTTTCCAAAAGAACTAGTAATAAATTAAAAGTATCAAGAAGTCTAAATGGTGACAAACAATGTAGCCGAGTGTGTCTGGATCTTCCCACAGATGACAAGGAACCAGTTTGTATGATATACAGCAGATACAAGACTGACTATTTGTTTTTTGTCAACCTGTGTCACGCCAGACGATTAATCTGCCGCGAAAATATAGGTGCAGCAGTAATTTGATTTTAAGTTATATAAATATATAATTAAATTTATTTTTCTATTTTAATTAATAATTAGTTCCAGCTTTGCTGATCACACCACAAATTAGGATAGCATCCCCACCGTCTGGACGTGTGGCGTTCCTCCACAGTACGGTTTTCAAGGAACTTTCTCCCACGTACAACCAAGCTGTGAAATAGCGTCCTTATGCCGTGTTTCCGGGACGATACGGCATCGTAGTTTCAAACAAGCGCGTACAGGTGTGTTCGCCTTAAAGGTGAACACTTCCATAAAAATAAATTAACATAGCCGGAAAAAATTGGCTCAATTTTTTTCATGTATTCCTCACGAACTACTTACTTTTTTTTTAAATTTATCTACATGTGCAGTTTGCATTGCGATTTTATCACAAAACTTATTTGCATAAAAAAGGAAATAATTTAAAATATATTGGTAAAATAAATATTTTAGGTTTACCTAAATTTACGATACATAATATATTATCTGTTATTTTTTTCAATTAATAAATAAACAAAACATTTAACAAAGAAATAGTTTTAAGAGTTTTCGGTTAAAGAAATTCATGTTATAATAACCAAAATTATTGAGGAAAATTGTAATAATTTTCGTATTTTACAGTTCTACACATGGTTCATCCCAGCCGATGTTTGAAGAGCAAACTATTCTTTATGCCTATTATTTAAAAATCTGCGTTCTATTTAAAATATACCAAAAAAGTTTTTCTTCAAGTACAAAATATTAAGCCAAAAATTGTTTTAGTTCTTGCTACTAAGCATAAGACATATTGTTGTGATAGTACCCAAAAAATACGACAAGCACAGCTTGTATTAAATAAATTTAAATAAAGCAGAGAAATTCTTAGAATTTTATATTTAATCCTTTTACTAATTCTAAAATATTGTTCAAAATTATTCTTAAGATCAAGGTGGCGTGTGTAAAAGCTTTTTTGTTTTTTTTTTTATAATAATAAGGGACGAGACGAGCAGGACGTTCAGCTGATGGTAATGAATACGCCATGCCCATTACAATGCAGTGCCGTTCAGGATTCTCAAAAAACCCAAAAATTCTGAGCGGCACTACAATTGCGCTCGTCACCTGGAGACATAAGATGTTAATCCTCATTTGCCTAATTCAGACCGAAACACAGTAATGCTTACACATTACTGCTTCACGGCAGAAATAGGCGCCGTTGCAGTTGTGGTACCCATAATCTAGCCGGCTTTCTGTGCAAAGGAGCCTCTCACTGGTAAATAATACTTACCATACATACCATGCTAATACATACCATTATTTTAGTCCAGTATTATTTACTCTAGTAATCCTGTAGAAAAAGTAATTGTAAATAAGGGTACCCTTATAGCCTAAACACGTGATCGGATTTGGTACGGCCAAACCATCGGACTCGGTCTGGTAGCGGACCATATTCGATGGTATTTCGCATCGTCCATCCATCGCACATAATTATTTTTACTACCGTCCGGACCGTACCGAGTATGACCATGTGCTTAGGCTATTAGTAAGAAATAATCTTTGTGTTTTGAAACTCGATGAAACGAAAGAGACCACAAACAGGTAAAAATGTTATATGATTCAGCCGGTGAGAAAATTAGAGAGGAAGCATTATACAGTGTTTTGGTACCAGGCGATCATAGTTGGAGAAGAGATTGTCATATGTATGACACGAGTGGTATACTCGTGTCATACATATAATATATTCTGACGTCATGCGCACGACATTTTACTACAGAGACACCAGGAGAACATAAATAATATTATGGTTACGGTGAAAGTAATAATATATTTCATAGCAGTTGAAATCATGTGTCATTCTGGCAACATGTACCAGGACTTCATATGCAATTTAGAGGTTAATGAACAATGAACATCTTAAAAATATTGTAGAAGTGCTGACCATCTTGAAGCCAAAATTTTTGAAGTTTTCACTGCTACCACGTGTGAATTGCATAGCACACATGTTTTTTTATAAGTTTGAGACATTGAGCAAATGGAGCTGAGGTAAATACGTTTTAGTTTTAAATGATTAATCTAAAGCAATTCAGTGCGCTGAGTTAAATTAACTGACGTACTTCTGAAGAAGGATTAATTCAGGTTTGTGTTTGCTATCGAAATCTGAGGATACTTTATATCTTAATTAAAAGTTTTCCAATTCACTCTATATGTTTCTCAGCACGTACACCGACCACAAAAAGTGTAGATACACATATTGTTTGAAGCAACTGTGCTATATTATACAACTCAAATTTAAGGAAATTTACAGTTTTATAGGAATAGACTTTAATGAAAATTAATTTTGGTCAAATTCAAAGTTGTGCTACATTACAAATTTACTATTTTAGCTCCTAGAGGTCGAGATTCGACCATAATTCGTTTAATTTTTAAGTTTATACACTATTGAGCGCTTTAACACTACGTCCGATCTGAATCGGTCAAAAACGGTCCGATGTAGTCGTAGAACTATTATTAACAGTTGACTGAAAGAAATCGGATGACGGAAGCCGGATCTAGTGCGTAAATTACCTAAGAAATAGTTCTAAAACTACTTCGGACCGTGTTTTCATGGATTCGGATCGGATTTGGATGGAACGTAGTGCGAAAGTGCTCTAAGGGTTTCTCACACTCACTCACGGGCTGACTGACGGACTGACATACACCACTTACACAATCACAAACACACTCCACAAACAGACACAAACAAAAACATACATGCACATAAACATTTACACTACTTACATACATACAAACATACATACATACTCTCATAAACACATACCTACACACTTACATACATAACAGAAAACATCACCACACTCGCCGGCGAGTGTGTTCTTCTCATCTTTTCATCCTTCATCTTCATTTTCATTCTCTCTCCTTCCCACAAGCACACAGCCGGTCCAAGGTTCGAGTCTCCTTAAGAGACGCCTCGCGACTGTTGTTGCGTAGCAAGTCCTATGTCGCTGTAAAAGCATGGCTAACAGCATAGAGGAGGTTTTAGTCGGTATGGGGTGTCCGCTTACGCGGACACTCGAGTCCGACATATTACGCCCCGTCCCGGGGCGTAAATACGTAACTGTATTTCCTCCTCTCAAAAAAAAAAAAAGGTTTATTTGTCAAAATCCTCTTTAATATAAGTATGTAGTGTGTGATATTTATTTTAATTAATTTAATGTATTTATAAGGCATTTAAATACTACAATAAACTTCTCCTCCGTATAAACTTTAACTGTGTTAAATTGCACGTACATCAGTTCTACCTATTTTTTTTAAATGGGGTACAATATGCGTATTAATATATAAATTAAATATTATATTTAAAGTTAAACAGAACATCTTTGACTTGTAGCAACTAAGGCAAGAGAATTAGTATTGTTTATATTATATTTAATGAACAAAATGGGTAAAAATTTAGATAATGATAAGCATACCTCTCATAAAATTTCACTAATATTATCTGTGTCTTTGCATTGCATAATAAAATAAATATATATTATTCTACTTATTAACATTGTTAAGTGGTATATCTTTAATCTTGTCAGAGTAACTCGTAGTGTTAATTCAAATGTAATATATTACATACACATAAAAGATGATATAGCAATATTCTAATGATCATTAAAATAGTAGTAGTAATTTTAACGAAATAAAAGTAGAGTTTCAGAGATGATATATTTCAAAGTTGATAGACGATACAGTAATTTAGTAAATAGTGTCCACAATAGTCTTTTAAATCCAAAGCATCAAATTTGAAAACCCATATTCACGTCATAAAACTTTATAGCTAATAAAGTTGAAGTATTGAAAGCCATAACTTCGATAGCGTGAAATGTATCTAATATTGCTGTATTTCCAGATATTCGGAGTGTATTGTTTCGAGTGTGAGAATTGCGGAGTGAAGCGGCGAAATATTATACCTTTACACGAATATGCAAGCTATCAGAAGAAAAACTTGGATTACAGAAGGAATAAAGACATCCTTGCCGAGGTAATGGATGGTGAGGTAAGGATGTAACATAGTACATTTAAGTAATAAAAGTTGTTTAAGTATTGTATTGTCGCTGTAAGATCACCCGTTACCCAAAAAGTGGGACAATTTGCAACGTCTTTATAAATGAAATAAGTCTTTAAATTAGTATGTTATTCTACGAGTAATGCCATAGTTTTTTGTCTATTATTTTAAATAGACACATCAAAAAAGTCTAAGCTACTATAATGTACTAATTTAAATTTTAGGATGGTTTTTCAAATTATAACGATGTATTTTATTTTTAAAATAATATGTTTATGGTCCTATGATGTAAAAATAACTAAGCTGTTGTCTTTATAAGTTCTTTTAAAAACAGACATTAACAATATTAGAATATACTGCAGAAACTAAGGTACTTAAGCAACTAAACATTTTTTTAACAAAATGAAATGAATTTATTGTGAAAGAATAGGATAATTTAATACAAAGTATGGCCTCCTCTGCTATTCAGAACTTGTCGGCCACGATTATTCATTGAATTAATGAGACTGTTTATGTAATCTTGCGGTTTTCGCCAATTACCTAATCGGTGGGCACCTGCCCTAATTGGGTGTCGAGCTCGTAGGCCGTACTCATGTAGTCGATTTCGCACAGTTTGGGGACTTTCATCAGCACCACTTGAATTTTGTAGCCTCAAACTTATCTCTCGAGCGGTTAACATCGGCTGGCATCTTGCAGTCAGTTGTATGTACCGGTCTTACCGCGTGGTTGTACACCTTTTACGGCCTGAATGCTGTGTAGCGGGTTCCCTTGTATTATTCTAGCGCTTCTATGAATGCCAAAATGCCGAGATACCTGAGATTGATTACTTCCCGCTTGCAACATCCCTACAGCTCTTTGCATTTCATTTGCCGTCAAATGACGTCGCTCCATGACGTAAAGAATATCTAACAATTAAATTTTATCGCTAACTTTATTTAAATGGTTGGTAAAATTATAAAATCAAGACTAAACGTTGCTACGTTTATAAAAACGCACTTAAATTCAAACAAATTACCTTTAATTTAATTTTATGAATAAAACAAAACATAATCGATTTTTTTTTTACAACTTGCCAGTATGTGTTTGATTGACTGAATAACGACTTAGAAAATTTATTAATATAAATGGTAAATTTGTAATATCATGCATGTCGCTTTGACTTTTTTTAATGTGTGTATAATATTCAAATCAAATCAGATTTATTCAATTTGATCAAGGATTTATTCATCATAATTATTAAACAATGGTTATAGACATGAGAAGGAGCCAGAGTGTCGACACAAATTGCACCCTTCCCTGTACCCAAATACTACTTGATAGCTTCCGAAGAAGATAATTGCGAAAAGCAAAAACAAAAAAAAAATTTGAGAGTGAAATCCACAGTCTAATAATAATAATAGAGCACTCATGAAAAGTAATTTCCAATCATATTAAAGGAATTTGTATATATGTGGGAGGCTCCTTTGCACCGGCGCGGTTGCCGGCTAGATTATAGGTACCAAACGGTGCCTTTTTCCCCCGTGAAGCAGTAATGTGTAAGCATAACTGTGTTTCGGTCTGAAGGGCGCCGTAGCTAGTGAAATTACTGGGCAAATGAGACATCTTATGTCCCAAGGTGACGAGCTCAGTTGTATTGCCGCTCAAAATTTTTGAATTTTTCAATAATCTTGAGTGGCACTGCTTTGTAATGGACAGGACGTATTAATTACCATCAGCTGAACGTCCTGCTTCATTAAAAAAACTTTAAATTTTTTTATTCATTTTAATTCAGCGATTTGGATGGTGGATTTGATTTTTTTATGATTTAATAATAGACTCCACAAAAAATGTTTTGACGTCGTTATACATTAAAATAAAACACTTTTAAAGGATTAAAACGCGTGTAATTGTAACTCCTTTTACATTAGATTTTTGCGTAAAAGTTACATTACAACGTCGGGTTAACTAAAATATAAAATGTTTTATTTACATGTGTAACACTCGCGTTCATCAAAGAAAGAACTATGTTGTTATACAGTTTTAAACAAAATATTTATCAGCTTTCAGAACCACAAGTAAATTATGAAGGTCGAACAGATTCTAAAGAAGCAGGAAACGGACAACTTGAGAGACAACATCGCGACATTAAATGGCTTACTATTCACAGCAATGAAATGGGTATCGCTTATTAGAGTTTAACTGTCATGGTGTTTGCAAATAAAATATCTTTCATTGCTTTATTTTGAATTTATGTTAAAATTAAATATGTCTCATTTTACTTACTTTAATGAACTGAATAAAAAATACAAGTGATTACAAAAAGTTTCACTCAAAAATCTCAAACCGTGATGGTTCTATGTCAATTCGAAGTACATATTACTATATCATATGCAATTATATATTTAAACCCCTGTTATTATTTTGGGGAAAACAGAAGAACGTTATTTGCGCTATTTATAACCTAGGTCCTAAGGAATTATTCAATTAAGAGCAAAATTGAAAGAATTGAAACATTTTATCTGTGTGTATTTAGGCGATGTATATGCCTTTACAATATGATGCCAGTAAATACAAAACAAAATATGTGGTACGAATTTAAAAGGAATTGTTAAAATAGTTTTATTCCGGAAGAATTACCTACTATAATATAAATGACTTTCATGATGACAACAGATTAGGAATAGAGCAACCTGCAATCAGGCTATTTAAATTATAAATTTTAGTATAAGAAATTTTATTTAAAAAAAGAAGTCTGCTGAGTTTCCTTTGAATAGGTGAAATAAGCAATAATAAAAGGTCTGTAGCCATACAATTTTGAATAAAATAAAATATTTGAATTTAAAATGCAATTATTTCCCTTAGATGATTTATAACTAACGGTAAATTGAACTTGAGTAAGGAATTTAAAAGGTGTACTCGTTATTACTATTATAATCTAAAAGATATTAACATTTTTAGTAAAAAGATTTGGTATTGCGTATTTTTTTAAATTATCATTTAATTCAAATTAAAAAAAAAAAGTCACAAAATTATTTTTCATGCATATCTCATTGCCTGTAAGTATAAACGCAATTATAATTTTTTTTAAGTATGTTATAATTATAGTGCAATGTATGTTGTAGTTTCTGTAGGTCTTAAATATATCTTTAAAAAAAAATTAAGCGTAAATATGTATGTATATTTTTATTTCGTAGTTTCCCTACGAGATTGAATCAGAAATGAGGAGATCCGTAGGAGAACCAAAGTCACTGACATAGCACAAATGATGGCTGAAGTGGCAGTGGGCAGGGCACATAGTAAGACGGACAGATGGCAGTTGTGGCCGTAAAGTCTTCGAATGGCGACCACGTACTGGTAGACTTAGTGTTGGTAGGCCCCCAACCTGGACCGACACAAGATGGACCGACGATCTGGTCAAGATCGCTAGAATAGGTTGGATGAGGGCAACGCAGGATAGTCATGGAGATCTTTGGCTGAAATGATAATGATGTATAGTAGATTGCCACACACATCTATTATATATTATCACTGGCTTAGTCTAGACAAAAAAATTTACTAGTATTAACACGTGATGCATAAGTCAAAACTACCGTTCAGTCAAAACTACTCAGTCTCGTGCCAGATTTTGGCGAGACAACAAGTCCTGAGGATGCCTCGTGTAGAGGCGAAACACGTGTCGAATTGTTTTAAAAACAAATATTTACGGAATTAACACTTTTTTTTTTTATGGAATAGGAGGACAAACGACCGTACGGGTCACCTGGTGTTAAGTGATCACCGCCGCCCACACTCTCCTGCAACACCAGAGGAATCACAAGAGCGTTGCCGGCCTTTAAGGAAGGTGTACGCGCTTTTCTTGAAGGTACCCATGTCGTATCGTCCCGGAAACACCGCACACGGAAGCTCATTCCACAGCTTCGTGGTACGAGGAAGAAAGCTCCTTGAAAACCGCACTGTGGAGGACCGCCACACATCCAGATGGTGGGGATGAAATCCTAACTTGTGGCGTGTCGTGCGAAGGTGGAATGAGGTGAATGAGGTGGTGGTGAAACTAAAGAAAACTTAAATCATTTGTATAAAACTACCGTTACTAAATGAACCTCTCCCTCTTCATAAAATTAGTCTCTCTCAAGAATATTTCTATTATATCCACCGCAAAAGTTAAAGTAATTACAAAGTTTAATTCGTTTTTGCGTTCAGTCAAATTCTCTTCTTAATGAATTTCATTTACTCATTCATGATGACGCCAAATTTCTATAAAATCCCCATTACCTAATTGCTTTAAAATTAATTTAAGGGATAATATTAGTTAGATTGAAACAAGATAACGTCATTTTAAACTAGACAGAAGACATGTTAAATGAACACACAGGTAGAAGCTACTTAATGGTAATCATTAAAGAATAAATCTAAAAATTTAAGTAGATAATTCAAATTTTTAAACAAACAATATTTAAAATTTTAATATTTAAAAAATCAAATTTAAATCATCCTTATGTGAGCTAGTACTACTACTTATTCACCTACCTTCTGAACGGCTGTGGTGCGGCGTAAAAGGTGTCAGCGTCTCCTACGGCGTGGCGTCGTAGATTTCAGTGATACTACGGCGTGGCGGAATAGGTGTCAGCGCCTACTATGGCGTAACTTAGTAGGCGTCAGTGATACTACGGCGTGGCGTGTTAAGTGTTAGCGCCTACTATGGCGTGGCGTATTTGGTGTCAGCGATACTACGGCGTGGCGTGTTAAGTGTTAGCGCCTACTACGGCGTGGCGTAGTTGGTGTCAGCGATACTACGGCGTTGCGTATTAGGTATCAGCGCCTACTACGTAGTGACGTAGTAGGTGTCAGCGCCTCCGCTAGGCGTGGCTACTAGATTACTTTCGAATTGATTTATTTAGGAGAATTATGTATTTTTTATGATTTCGGTTAGCCTTCCTTTATTATATAGTCTGGGACACCGTGTGGTGTTATAAAAATTGGCACGAGTATAGAAAGGTTAAGTAGCTCTACCCTTGTGTTCATTTAATGTGGCCATTGTAGCTCTACGCTGTATTGGAATCTTTAGACCCAATTTTACTAATTCCAAAGACGTCAATTATTTACTTGAAAATTTGCACACGAATGTCAATACCATATTTTCACTAATTTGTTAGAGGCCACTATTCTAAGGCCATTAGATAAAAGTCCTAACCAGGAACATCGGGATAATAAAATGGCTATACTTAATAATAGAGACTTGTTTTTCCTTCGTTTATACTGCAAAAATACTGAACCAATCGGAATAATATCATTTATTATTACATATAATTTAAGGTGATTACTTATCCCTAGCTATATTTTTTAGACTTAGAAATACCTATATATACGCAATACAAATAATTCAGTAAGTGATATTTCATTACATATATAAATATATACACTTCACACAATGACCCGGGATACATTTATACGGCATAACAACGTTTGCCAGGTCAGCACTTGTACTTATCCTATATTATAACTACTTGACTGTTTGCACATGAATCCACTAAACCAACTTAATTAGAATATCTTAAATCGAGCCTTTTATGATTGAAAATGTCGTTTGATGTTGTTTCAATACCAAAAATTAAAAAAAAAAAATCTAAGAAGAACCTAATTTTCTTCTTTTCATAGCGTTTCTTCTTCGTTTTTAGAAGGTATAATATAAATTAAATTAATTAGTGTCTAAAAAAGTCAGATTTTTAGATCAAGAATAAGAGGTCATACTAAAAAATTTGCGTAACTTAAAAAAACAACACGATTTTTTTCAAGCGATCGAGCCATTTTTTAAAACAGGAAGACCACAGATCTGAAGGCATGTTTCCTACGTGCTGATTGAACTCTATAACTGCCTCTTTGGAATGGGTAAAACTGAAACGTCTCCTCAAATCTTTGATTTTGGGGAAAATCCAGAAATCACAGGGTGATAGGTCGTGGCTATGTGCAGAATTGGTGACGAATTGTACTTTTTCGGAAGATAAAAATGACTTAGTTTATTTTTTTGGGTTCAAAATAATAAATCCACGTTTCGTCTCCTGTGACTATGCCGTAAACAGCATAAGAATGTCCGTGGTCGTACTTCATTAGCATCTGTGAGCATCATGAGGGATCCAACGACAACTAAGTTTCTGAACTTTTCATATATTCGTGTAAAATTTTCTGAATTTGGCTCATACAAATCCCCAATAGTCCTCGAATTGTCGCATAGGTAATCCGCAGGGTTTTTTTCAATTAGCCGCTTAACAGTAGCCACATTATTTTCTTTGATGGCAGCTTACGGTCGCCCTTCACGAAATTCGTCATATAAAGAAACCAGACCTCTCTCAAATTCATCAAACATCGCCTTACGGTACTCAAGCACGGTGCTTCTCTCTCAATAGCATTTTGAAGACAAGCGGCACAGTATTGCGGAGAGAGAGAACTTTTAAAATCATAAAAAACCATCGCTCTAAAATCTTTTCGACTAAATTCCATTTCCGTTACGTACGTAGAACTTTGATGTGTGATAAAAAAACAATTGACAAATGATTTCTAGCCAATTGTTTTTATTTATTACTAAGAAGGTTGCAACATTTAAAAAAATATAACATTCGAAATTTAAATAGTTTGATTAGCTAGCTAGAAGTGCAAAACTTTTAGTGTGCCCCATGTACGTGGGTAACACGAAAATGTTTAGAACTGGCCAGTTAAAAACATTGCTGATGAAAACTTTTTTGAATTTCAATCATATTGCATACATTTGTCATTTGTTTTTGTGAATTGGCGGCAAATCTAAAATTCTTGTTACACGTGAAAATGAACCTAACGCGAGAAAATTTTCGGTCAATGATTTATTATGACTTTCGTTGTGGGCTTACTCAACAACAAAGCTATGATAGGCTGCGATTAGCATTTCTTAATGAAGCCCCATCTCGTGCTACTATTTACAATTGGTTTAACGAGTTTAAGAGTGGACTTAGCAATCTCAATGATGATCTGCGTGAGGGACGTCCTTAAACAGCGAGTACTGAAGATAACATCAGTGCCGTGCGACGCATTATAGAGGAATATAAGAGAGTGACCTATCAGCAGATACGGGCAAGCCTAGGCATTGGTATGAGTCAAGTTCAAAAAATATTGTTATTATATAAAATATATTATTATTACACGAACATTTAGGCGTCAGGAAGCACCAGACGAACGAACGGCGCGTTGACTCGAATGCTGTATTTGACATCGTCACAGGTGATCAAAGCTGGATATATTCCTACGAACCCGAAACCAAAAGGCAATCAGCTCAGTGGGTGTATTCTTTCGAGGATCAGGCCAATTAGGTAAAGAAAGGAAGAAGTCAAGGAAAAAAGATGATTGCCTCATTCTTTGGTCAGAAAGATCATTTCGCGACAGTTGTAATAGAAGATGGAAGGACAGTTACTACAGACTGATATGTCAATCGCTGTTTGCCTGTTGTCTTGGAAAAATTCAACAGCAGCGCCTTCGAAGCAGGATCCTCCTTCACCACGAAAATGCTTTAGCGCACTCTGTAAAACGGACTGTTGAATATTTGAGTATGGCAGGTGTAGAGATAAAAGTCATCCACCATACAGTACTGACCTGGCGCCCTGCGACTTTTATTTTTTCCAAAGAACTAAAGATAAAATTTGAGATATTCGCTTTACGAGCCCTCAAGATGCGGTGAATGCGTACGAAAATGCCATAGAAGAGACCCCTAAGGAAGAATGGGCCCGCTGCTTTTCTCAGTGGTTCCATCGAATGCGACGATGTGCAGAGAGGAACGGAGACTACTTCGAAAAATAATAAAAGCATAGGCAACTTTCTACATTAAGCCGTTTTTCATTTTTTTACATTTTCAGTGTTACCTAGGTATTTGCAAAAAATCGAATTATTTTTACTCCGTAGATAGTTAATAGGATCGGATAAATGTGAAAGTAAAGAGAAAAAGTGAGACAAGATAACGCTGAAAGTTATGAAAAACGGAAAATAAAGTTTTTGCTAATATATTCACGGTATAGAGACAAATAGCGCGTGAAATTTAATGAGATATAAACAATTTATGAGATATCATTTATAAGGGAAGATTCTTATGTAAACTTCGTAGCGAGTTCATTTATTCAAATTTCACCATCCCTACATAAATGTGAATGTAAGTTTGTTTGTTACGCTTTTACGCCGGAGCTACTAAACTGATTTTGATGAAATTTTGTATAGCGATAGACTAGAGTTTAGGAAAGGACATAGGCTACCTTTAACTTTAACCCGAAAAAATCAATGGTTCCTGCGGTATTTGTGAAAACCTAAAATTCACGTCGATGCAAGCAGCAGTCTTCGTCGAAAAAAGATTTATATATTGTGTTGGGAACGGGAGCGAAAACGGGAACCGGAACTGGAGTAGGTAAACTTCAAATCAAAACTTGGGTATTATTTTTAAAAACCATTTATCTACCCGGTCGAAGTCGTGGGCATCAGCTAGTACTATATAAAATAAGTGCCGGCATTATCAAGCATTATTATTATTATTCATTATGTAAATAAAGAATAATTATACTTTTTTTTATAATTTTTCTCAGCCTTTCGCTGGTTTGCCTGCATTTACGGGTCTAAATCAAGTAAATGCAGCGTGGTGTATTAAATTTATGTGTCTGGTGGAATGTCGTGTTCATCAATTTGCAAGAACTTTCTAACGATTGTATTTAAGATGGCGGCTTTTTGTAAGGTGATGTAAAGAGTTTCCTTTAATTCTATTAGTTTGAGACTATGTAACAGGTGTTTTGGGATAACACCTGTGGTGGAAAGGACTATTGGAATTACGTATACTTTATTTTGATTCCAGATTCTAGCCACTCCATCATTCAGTTCAGTATGTTTGTTAATTTTTTTAGAAATTGTTTTTTGTAAGTTGTGAGTGTTTGGAACAGCAATGTCTATCAAGTAGGTTTAATTTATTTAATTTATCATTCAGCGTTATATCCGGTCTATTGTAGTGAATGGTTCTGTCTGTAAGTATTGCGCGATCAAAATAAAGTTTATATGTATCGTTTTCTAAAACTGTTTGTGGTTTAAATTTGTAATAAGGTGTGTTTGTGTTTTGTATGAGTTTGTGTTTGAGTGCTAACTTTTGGTGAATGATGTTGACTACTTGGTTATGTCTATGCGTGTAATCTGTTTGTGTGAGTGTTATACATGCTCCGGTAATATGTTGGATGGTCTCTGGTTGAACGTGGCATTTGCAGCATTTATCGTTTGGCATTGAGGGTTCTTTGATTATGAATTTTATGTAGTTTTTGGTGTTGACTATTTGTTCCTGTATCGCTATTATAAATCCTTCGGTCTCTGGGAATAGGTTTCCTATTTTAAGCCATTTGTTTGAGGCGGCAGTGTTTATTTGGGGTTGGCGGCCGTGTAACACTTTTCGCTTCCAGCTGTCTAATTTTTGTATTTGGGGATCGTTACTTCGGGTGTTTTGAGAGCTTATGTCTTGTATGTATGTAAATTAAGTTGAGTAAAGTTAATATCATTTTAAACAATGGCTTTATGTATTTCGCTGGTCTGTGATTTTAAGTGGAAAAAATCATTGCCGACTTGTTTTTGACATAGGTGATTCAAATCAATGAGGCCCCTTCCTCCATATTCTCTTTTGATAGTAAGTCTTTCTATTGCAGATTTTGGGTGTAGATTATTGTGCTTAGTTAGTGTGTTGCAAATCGTCCGCTCTATTTGTTCTATGTCTGTTTTTGTCCATTTTATGATACCAAATGAGTATGTTAGAGTTGGGATAGCATGTGTGTTTAGGGACTTAATGAGGTGTTTGCTTGTTAATTGAGTTTTACAAAGAGCATTAATTCGTTTTTTAAATTCTATTGTTAAAGTGTTTTTGATTTCTGTGTGATCTAATCCTCTAAGTTTTTATATCCTAAGAATTTATATAGTTCGGTTTGTTCCCTGGCTGTAATTATATCGTTATCATTTACTGCATAATGCATAATATCCATCCGTATCTTGCCTCGTTTTATGTAAAGTGTTCTACATTTATCAAAACCAAATTTCATAGTAATATCTTTGCTAAATTATGCTGTAGTATCTATTAATTTACCTTGTACACCATGTATATAAATTTTGTCTGGACTCCATAAAGTCCATTGTGATTTTAATTGTTTCTTTCAATATTCTTTTGTTCAATATCCTCTTGGCAAAGCAATCAAGAATAAGAATTAATAGGCAAGATAAGTATTATGAGTTAATGGAATTCATTAAGACTGCTCAACTTTTGAAAGTATTTGATTGAACGCGAGAACGAATTTAACTTTTTAATGCGTTTTATTTTTGCAATAGCTATCGAAATAATCCATATTAGTATAATAATGCCATTTGAGAACGAAGATTCTTTTTAAGCTGTTTGGAAGTTCCTTATACGGACCCCTAATTAATTAATTTCAAATATTTTTACATGTCAGTCTATGAAGTATCAATAGACAATAATTATATACGTACAGTGTTTGTTAATTTATACCTCTAGATAGAGCATCTTGCTGCTAGAAAACCGAAGAAAACAGGCCAGGTTTACTACTTCAGTGTGCGTGATAAATTACGTCTTACACTCACAATTTGTAAGTCACTTTGTGTGTGCGTGAAGTGCGCATAATTTTTGTTTTTTTCTAACTTTTACTCAATATTTGGTAAGATGCTATTTTTGTAATACATCCCGATTCTAGACTATACTTCAAAGACAAGAATAATTACAACACTATGAAATATAGTTTTTTTGTTATAAATTCAACTTGAAAATATACCATTCAAATCAATGACGTCTGTATATATAGAAATATATACAGACAATGCACCTCATCCAAAATCAAAGCCGAAATATGGCACGAATGACATTATAATAAGCTTCGACTGCTATGTCTATACATTTCTGCGTATACTCCAGTTTTTTTTAATTCTATTATATTATATAATATAATATATTATAGGTCAAAAGGCAGCAATGTATACACTATTTCAGTTTCAGCTGCGAATTTTGAATTTAGAGCCCGATTTGGACAGAGACATCTATGGAGTAGCAGTCAAGTATTTTTTAAGCCCAGACGAAAAAGAGGGTTGCTATAAGTTTTACGTTCGTCCGTCTGTCCCTATTTTCCGATCAAGATCTGTGTACTCGGAGGTTTTTCAAGTTTTTAATCAAAAATCACACTCATATTATGAAAGGGAAAGTTTGTATATTTATTTATTAGCTTATGTTTATATTTGTTACTTCTTTACGTTCTAAAGGGATTTGAATTTTATAAGTTAAGGTAACCTTTAATGAGAGAAACTAATACTCAAATATAATATTTTTATTTACATAAAATAATTAGTTAAACTGGTTATCTAAATGTTAAGTTCCTTGAATTAAATAAAATTTATCTCTTAGACTTAGATATTCCAAGGTATCTTTTTGGTATATGAAGTGTAAGCGGACATCAACACATATTTGTATGACAGCTTTTATCAAATTTTGAATATGGTTAAATCCAAACTTAAATCCTGTATTGGTGAAACATACATTTGCTTATTTGGTTTGTAAATTTCTTCACATCTCTCTCTTGCTATCAACTGGCGCAAATTCTCTTTCATTATCTCGTGTACGGGAAAGCTGAAAAACTAAAAGCTTTTACATATTTGCGATGTAAATAAGTATCAATTATCACTTAAGTAACGCACAAACCTAAGCGCATTGCAATTTTATTACAGACAGAAATAATGCCACAGTTCGCACCCTTACCGTAAGCCGTTAAGAAGTTCCATTGATCATCATCATATTTGACTACGATAACTACTTGCCCATAACGACGTTATGGTAGATGACTCAAATATCCGTCTTGCTGCTACAAAAAAGATAAAAGACAGCATAAAAAAGATTCAGCCTAGTATCATTGATTTGCTCCTAAGAATTGAAGACTTCCGTAACTTTGTTATGGATCCCATAAGCAGAACCTTACCAGTCTAAAAAAACAATTATCGAAATCGGTTGGCGTGTAAATTTGTTGCGCACATATTTTTAGCAAATTTAAGACTTTTATGGTTTTGCTCGTGGTTGCCACTGACACATCTGGACCTAATTGGGAAGCACCAGCTTTCAAATAAAAAAATAACTATCAAAATCGATTTACCCAGTCAAAAGTACTGAGGTAACAAACATTAAAAAACATACCGATAGAACGTCATTGATTCAAATGTAATAAGGACTTTGAAGCGTTGTTTCCTTAGTTTTTAATTATTAATTTATTTTGAAATATGTTTACTTTACTTGAAAAACTATCGTTAAATATATTTCAGTAGTCATTTTGTCCAAATATAGCATAGTTACATTTTATATCACACACAACCAATTTAGCACTTCCAGTTCGTTCAAGGTCAAGGGATTCTTCTTACTCTTTCGAAATGAATACCTCAAATAAATTATTACTATGAAAGCGCCGACTTCAAAAACACTATTTCAAAATAGTATTATGTATATAATATGCACTAAAAAGTATAAAAATAATTGCGTACTTTTATACAATCAAATTAATTAATGTAATTCTAGGTAACTAGAAATCGTAAGATTATTGTAATTTTTAGAGTCGGTGTCATCAAGATTGGTTTGTAACTACATACATAGTTATATGTGTGTGATTATAGTAACATACCTATCTTGGATGACACTGACTCCAAAAATAACAATAATCGTAACTATAATTAGATTAATTAATTAGATTGTATAAAAATACGGAATTATTTTTATACTTTTAGGTCTATATTATATCTATTGTTTTGGAATAGTGTTTTTGTAGTCGGTTGTTTTGTTGTTAAAAATTTTTTTCTTGTTCTTGTTGTTATAACGATAAATACTTCTAAATATCACAAAATCAAATCATCAACAACACAACAAAACCGCAATGTATCAAATTAAAGAAGGACTTGACAGGCGCACAAAAAGAATTACTTGACACCTATGTCGCAACACATTAGAATGGCTTCGTGATAATTTATCAATGGCGTTCGACACGTTTGATCACTCTCTTCGTACAAAGTGCTGACCCAATGACCCTGTTGTTTCGGTAACAATTTATAAATGCTAGATATTATATGTCATTACTGATTTACGTTCAATTTGTACTGTGTTCTTTTGTTCTTATGAAGCAGTCACTATACAACTTTCTGATTCATAATATCATATTGATTTGATATTACCGTGAACGAAAACCATAGACTATTAGTTTAAACTAAAAGTTAAAGCATACCTTATGATAGTTTCAATTATAGAATATTGTTAATGTTGGATGAACATTTTGTTATAATATTCATAATGACGTTTTGGAAGTTTAGGACGTCGTTAATAAACGCTTTTTAATAATGGTATATCGCAGATAAGAGCTACAATATCTCTTCGATATTTTGAGTTTTAATACATTTGTATTTTCTGCTTCGATAGAAAAATAGATAAATTTATTTAAGCTGTAAACTACTATTAATTATGAAATCTGTTAGACTAATTTAAATTCTAGTTATATTTCATCCCACTGCTTGCAATACCATACCAATATATATTATATTTTAAATCTTTAATATCTTCGAAAATATTCATTTAAATTAAATGCTGTAAAAGGCCATGTTAATCTATATTTAATGGACAATGAATACTTAATTTTATAAGGATTAATGCTGTATTGCTTAAATTCGCTTCGTAAATAACCCATTATTTCTCGTAAATACTAAAGGATATAAAATAGTTATTATGGGTTATCCCTAAGAGACATATACGAGTATACACCTACCATTGCGCACTTTTTCGTCGAACAACAATGTTGTACTGGCACATTTCGATCTATCTAGTACGGTTCAGCCAGCGTTTGCAATGTACCTATGCGCAAAAAGTTGTGTTTATTTACGACACCACATAAGAAAACTTTAAAGTTATCAGTGTTACTATCATCATCATCATCATTATCATTCAGCCGGAAGACGTCCACCAATGGACAAATTACTTCCCCCAAAGATCGCCATGATGATCGGTTCTTCTCTGCCCTCATCCAATCTGTTCCCAACCATCTTGTGGAGGCCTACCAACACTACATCTTCTATCTATTACTAACCGCTATTATTTAAAGATCTGTATAGATGCATACATAGGGACAGACAGCGGGAATCAACTTTGTTGGGATGATGATACAGTTTACATTCAATCACGAATGTAAAATATATATAAATATTGAAATAGTGTATAATGAAAACCTAAATTTGAAACTAAATATATATAAGACGTTTGTGGAAGGAATTTGGGGTAGGTTTGTGTTCAGGAAATGGATATGCACAGCTGTTAAGTCAAATTTGTAGTAGGAATGCTAATTATGACCAATATGTAATCAAAGAAGAGGCACTATCTCACTTCTTTGATCGCAGAAGGTGTAGAAGAAAAAAGGCTTGCCATTTTTAACAGTGAAGTGGATAAAGATTGCTGTCCTGTGATAGCAGTAATTGCAGATGGTTCTTGGGCAAAATGATCATATAAAAGTGTATGTAGCTGAGCGCCCGGTGCTGCATTGTTGGACTGCAAAGTCAAAAGTTACTGATACTGGTGATGATAAGAATGTAACTAGGTCGGCTAAAATAAGAGCCTGATAAGTGATATCTATGCTCTGTAGAAGTTAAATTTATAGTTAAAAAGCGCAAGCGTATTACTGCGCAAAATTTTGACAAAGTCTGTAAGCTACGAAAAAACCTCAATTATTGCGGAATTATTAAAATCATAGTACGGTACTACTGTATGTTCGTAGTAAACTGGCCTGGATTCGAGGACAACTTTAAGAGTTTTTTTCGGTATTACTCCTGGTTGCCTAATAAATTATGATTCCTTTGTGGAACTAAAATGAAAAGTAAAATTGAAAAAATTAATACGAAAGATGGAATTCAACCACTGGTCCAGCCCATTTGGAAGGCAGAATTCTTTAGAAAAGAACGAGCAAGAGACTCTAAGATTCAAAACAGATTAGGTGGTTCAACTTCTTATTTTTAATGTAATTTACAAATCATTTCAATTACAATATATTAGGCAACATGATGCAACAAAAACATTCAAACGTCTAAAATTAAATGGCTTACACAAGTAAGTAGAAAAAAATTACAGTACAATATTGTATGTTTCATTAAAAAGAGCGCTGGGAGAGTTTCTTGCGCCGTTTCTTCTCTTTCAGAGCAGTAGTAGTGTCTATGACATGGACTCGATCGAATCAAAGGTCATAGTCCACGAACACCAAGCATAATGGCTGGTTATACTCCACACCTACCACAGCGTGTGTATGTGGTCTATGGTGTTTAAGCCTTTTCGGAATCCGGCTTGTTTGGGAGGCTGAAAGTCCAAACAACCTAAGTATAGGAGTACCACCAGCTCCCATAAGCTCAGCTGTAATCCCATCATCACCCTGTTTTAGAGCCATACTAATCTCGTACAGGGCTATCTTCGGTACAGTGTCGGGTTGATTTGGCTCTCGGGTCTTCAGCCTAGTTGGTTACAGGTTCCCGTGCGGTCTTGTACAACTGTCCGTAGAACTTTTCGACCTCCCTCAAAAGTTCGGGCTTAGACGAAAACCCTGCCGTCAGCTTCTTCAGTTGGCTCTGCCCAATAGGTAAATCTCGTGCGAATACTTTGGGACCTTTATTACGCTCTATGGCCGCCTTCACACAATCTGTGTTATGGCGGTGTATATCGCCAGTCAATGATTCGGAGATCTGTCTATTTAGCTGCCTATACTGGGAAGCATCATCCGGGGCCTGAAAAGCCATTTGGCGTCTTACATCCATCAATTTGAGTGTAGATTTTTTCCGGTTCTTTTTGAACGGCTAGCCTTAAAGAACTTAGACCCTGCCGTTTGAACAGCTGCCACGAATCAGTTATTCTACTCGTCCACGTCAACGCAGTCACCGAGGCATTCGAAGCGGTTTTGCAATTCAAGTTGAAAGTTTTCCGGGTTTCGGATCTGGATGGATGCAAGTCGGAGCGTAGACTTCACCAGTCAAGACCGCTCCAGGTTTGGATTGATATTCAATGTGCCTCATACAATGCGATGATCACTCCCAGTTTTCACTGAGTTGATCACAGAGACATCATTGAATATTATGTCTTTTGGTGGACATAATGAAGTATATCTCATTTTTGGTGGCACCATGGGGTCCTCCACTTCCTCATCTGAGTGTGTCGCAGTCGGAGCGTAAACGTGGATGACTTTCAGCGAATACCGTTCGGTAATTCTGAGTATTAGGTACGCTACCCTATTCGCCAAGCTCGACACCTCAGTTACGTTGCTGACGAGAAACTTGTGATCGAGGAACCCGACACCACCCTTGTATAGTTGGTCGCCCTCCCGGAAGTAGAGCAGGTGTCCGGAATTTAGGATTATCGAGTCCACGCCCTGTCTGTCTGATTATCTTGTCACCACCCGATATTATACCCCACGATATCCCATCGTAGTCTGCTCAAAACTTCCTCCAGTTCCTCCAACTTCTCGTCGGTCCGCGGTGTCTTGACATTATATTGTGTTGCCAAACCAATGGTATTTGTTGGTGGTAGCGTTGCCGAACCCGAGGATTTTTAGCACTCCACCCGTCGCTTTTGTGACTGCTACCGTGGCTAACACGAGCGGGGCCGCCGGGGAATAGAACCGGGGCCTTACAGTGTGTGTCATGTGTTTTTTTCCTCTGGGAGGCTTTTTGCCATATTCGCCATGCTTGGCAGTCGGGTTGGCGATCGTAGTAAATGTTGATGCTTCTCGGAAGGATGCTGCTGCCCATCCTCTGTTGTTTGAATCCCTTAGTCGCCTCTTACGACACCCACGAAAGGAGATGGGGTGGAGCTATTCTGGTTCGACATCACTCGCGTAATTAATTTACTTGTCAACAATTCAAATTCAAATATTTTTATTCAAAATAGGATGTGACATCACTTATTGAAAGTCAAAAACTACCACCCATTCCAAAATGAATGCCACAGACCTGAGAAGAAAGGGCGCAACGGGCTTTTTTTTTTCATCGAATAAATATGTTGACAAAGTAATATTGTACAATTAAACATATTATTTATTAGCCTGAGGGCGGTCACTCCATTCCCAATCTGTGGTATCATTAAGAAAGTCATTTATGTTATAGCAACCTTTACCACACAAACGTTTTTTAACAATTCTTTTGAATAACGTAATACTTTTGTTTTGAACATTTTCGGGGATCTTGTAGTAAAAGCATATACATCGCCCCACAAAAGGCATACTAACTCGACTTAGCAGAGTAGTACGCATCATATGTTTATGTCTGTTCCTGGTGTTAACATTATGGTTATGACAGTTTCTGGCAAATTCACTTATGTGCCTATGAACATACATTACATTATCAAGAATTTATTGAGAAGCAACAGTCAAGATGTTAATTTCTTTGAATTTTGCTCTCAATGATTCTTTAGGACCTAGGTTATAAATAGCGCGAATAGCACTTTTCTGCAGCACAAATATTGTATAAATATCGGCAGCGTTGTCCCATAACAATATACAATAGGACATAATACTATGGAAATAACTAAAGTATACTAGACGCGCCGTATCTATGTCAGTTAATTGTCTAATCTTTTTAACCGCGTATGCTGCAGAACTAATTCTGTACGACAATCCTTCAATATGGGGGCCCCATTGTAATTTGGAATCTAGAGTTATGCCAAGAAATATAGCAGATTCCACCGGTTCTATCACCTCTCCGTTTAATAAAACATTTGTATTTACATTTTTGACATTTGGTACGGTAAATTTAATGTATTTAGTTTTCTTTTTCTTCTAAACCATTATACGATGTCAGATAGAATATCGTTCACTTCGTCATACATAGCTTGGTTTCTTTTCACTTTGAAAATCAGTGAAGTGTCGTCCGCAAACAATACTACCTTATGTTTTTTCTCTATAAGATTAGGAAGTCTTCATCATGTCTTCATTTTCAATATTCGGTGAATTTTTCCCTTGTTGTGTCCAACCAGCGCTACAATAGGTAAGTGTAGACACGGGCGCTAAATAAGGGATGGACGCATGGGCGAAAGTAATATAACACGAATCATTAATACCTAACTAGTTGTGCATAAGTAAAACATTATATACGAGTATTTGCACATAATGGTCATGCTTTTTATGTAGCTATTTACTATTTACTTCAATAATTCATTTAATTTAAAAAAATCGTTGAAATTATGGACGAAAGTTGATTTTTCTAAAAGATAGACTTTTTAATGGCAAATAATTGTAATAGTTCTGAAGTGTTGATATTTTTATGTACCTAATTAAATTTTCATTTTTGTGTGCGATTGCGCAATCGATGAATATTGTATTTAACCACATAAATGCTAGTACTTGTATACTGATAAATAATGATATTATTAGAATTAGGAATTAGTTGAAATCATTCCCTAACCATTTCAAAATACTTAATAAAAATCCACAACGTTAATGGTCAAGTTCTTACTTCTGCCGGCACTCCCGCAGTGCAACCCGTATTTTTTTTCTAATACGGACTGTATAATTATATAATGTGATAAAATTGTTAATTAATTATGTTTCAATACTCACCACGTGTCTGCATTGTCTTCGCAAGAATCTATGGTATTTGGTATACCCCTAAAAATTAATTCATTGAAATAAAAGATATATTTTATATTAAACATAAGTTCTCATGGTCATACTACTTGCGTACGTAGAGCTATATGTACCTATTACTATGCCAATATCAGCTCTCAAGTATTTTTTGAATTCTAATTCGAACTTTCCTTCCTACGCTGCAATGTATAGTTTACACCTATTTTGTTATTTGGTGATCTTATCAAACGAAAATAGCATGATTATATCAATATAAACATACAGGCTTGCCGAATATATTTGATGTTCTTGATTTTAAAATCATTATACTTAGATCATAATGCCAATTTTAATATTATGTTTATATAAATAGGTAGTAATTATGTACTTACTGAATGCTATCACGCATTTCCTGGAATGAAAAATGTAACGCCTGATCATATTTTGTGAGCGAATACTCTCCTACTTAACTTTTGTCAAAAAGTAAGGCGCAAACAGTTATATGCTTACAATCTTTGTTATTGATTACTAATCCAAATAAATGTATTTTCACAATGAAATTACAAGCTCTAAGAATAACCCATCTGATTATCGTAGTAAGCAAAGGCGTCATACCAAAAAACAGCGTGTTTTACAAGAAATAAAAATGGTAATAAAATTAGTTCGGAGTATTAACTAGAACAAGCATTGCAAGCAACATAAGAATAAGACTTAAGGGTATATCTAACAAAATAAATTAGTGTTCATAGCTCCAAATGCTATATTTTCACCATAAAACTTGCATAAAACATCTAGTTTGCATGTTTTCTCCTTACTCTTAACTCTTAACAAACGTGTACAATACAATAACTTTAAATATATTATTACCCATTCGTAACAACATTACATAAGTTTGAGAATTAATTTCTTTCTAAATTCTTTATAAGGTACCCCAAAAACATCCATATCAGAAAAATCTTTATTAAAGGAATTAAGTTCTCGTGGTATAAAACTATTCAAAGTATATTTTTTGTGGAGCGTGGTGGAACAAATATATTTAATATACGACAGGAGACGACAGGAGACGACGAAACTAAGCTAAGAATATTGTATTTTTGAAGTGAGTCTGCATAAGAAGGAGTTGTATTATTGGAGTGATAGTTTAAAGTGTTTGTAATTTTCTTTTGCACTTTTTCTATTCTATTTGCATGAAAAGGCATAAAAGGCATTTATTTTCTCAAATTGATTCGTTTAAAATTCTTTTTGATGTCATTTCTAATAACTACTAGATACTACTACCACTTCGGAAACAAATGGCGCTCTGAAAGAGAAGAAGCGGCGCGAGAAACTCTCCCAGCATTCTTTTTTTGCGCTCTTTTCAATAAAAATTTACAATATTGTATAGTCATTTCTATCTCTATAAAATAATCACAATCCAGGCTGTCCGATCATTTAGATATTCCGCAGTGGAGTAATAGGATTTACGACAGAGTCATTTTTTTATAAAACATTTAAATTTATTTATAGATAATGCCTGAACAGTGGCTGGGACTTTATTATAGAAGTGTATACATTTACCCTTAAAGCTATTATGTATCTTATGGAGCCTACTAGAATTAGTTACAAGCAATCCCTTATTTCTAGTGTTATAATAATGAAAATCACTATTAAGAGCAAAAAGGTGACGATTTTTGTGAACGTATATTAAATTTTCATAAATGTACTGAGAATGAACAGTCATGATATTTACATGTCACTTATAGTTAGGATTCCATACACTACAACCAAACTCCAGAAGTGATCTTACAAACGAAAAATAAAGTATTGGTAGTGTTCGAGGTTTTTTAAATGGTTCAGAGATTCTGTTTATAAAACCTAAGTTACGGAAAGCACGATTGTATCTATATGATGATTAAAAGAGGGTATTTATTATATATATTATTTTTCATCCCTAATTTATACTAATTAGTTTTTTTTTTATACAAAATGCGTTAAAATGCCATAACCACGTATGAGCGCTTGTATGAACAATTTGACGGACGGTTTCACCTCTTAACGGTAGTATTCGCAATATAAATACGAATTTTATTCTTACCATTCCGTCAAATTGTGTTTTTTTATGAATACATAATTAATTATATTTCTATGACAATAATATTATTGTTTTAAGATTCATTTCAATCTTGTTATAAATCAAATTATGTGCCCGTACAAAATGGAAGTATTATTATTTCACCATAAATAAGTGATGTTCTTTAAAATATCGATAGATAGCAAATAATGGTAATTGATTATAGTGTTTACAGCAACTATTTCACTTATTATATAAATCTTTGACAGTTGTACATTGATCCATAAAATATGTTATGTTCCATACTTTATGCTCCGTATAGAATATAATACAAGCATATTATACGACATTAAAAAATAAAAATAGGTAAACGACCAAGTAGTTTACTAAGTGGAATACGAAAATCAGCCGGCCATGGACAATTGCAATGCTATGGGACAAGAGCTGTGTAGCCGTCACAGATAATAAAAACTAAAGGTCTATATGGTAGTCGTAATTAAAAGCTGGAATATGATTTCACAAAGTGACTTTGTGAAGCAAAAATTTTATTGCAAAACGTTGTGGCGAAATTCAGCAGCCGGTGTTTCTTATTGCTGAATATGCAGACAGAATACATCTCGCCAATACAATACAATCAAAAAATACACCGAAAAAGACATCATACAAAAAGAAACAAACGAAAGTAAAATTATCATCCATCAACTTCATACAACGTGAAAATACGCTCATATGAGCTAACGTGGAAGCAGCTGTTACTGGGGAACACTGTTCTAGGATTGGTACGATATTTCGGGCCCAAATTACCAATAAACAGCTTCAAACTGACTTTTTTCATATGTATTGAAATCTTTGAAACAATCGTATCCTTCAAGCCGTGTAAAAACCTATGAAAATACATATGATCGTATAAATACTTAATTATGTATAATAATTAATAGGATTAAATCCAAAACAAATTGCTATGAATTCTACCAGCCCATTATCTAGTTACACCAACCCAATCAAATAACAAATATGATTATATTAATTAAATAATATGAAAAATTAATTTAACACTGTAATTTAGAAGTAAATAACATATCAGATAGATAATGATATCAACAATAAGAGATAACTATATTTGCTCATCATATTTGGTTGACTTGCGCAATGTCCTTACCGGGCCGGGCGTAGCATTTTTTATAAATTGTCATGAATGACAGTCCACAATAATTTATATATAATATCAAATGAAGATTGTCAGTATCGACCATTTCTATCATTTCAAAACTGCAAAAAGTCATAAGTCAAAAGCGTGACAATATGTCGATGTTATCGATAACGAACGGCACATCACTATAACCACACGGATGCGGTCATATAGCCTTCACATCTGCCCTTTGTGTGTGAGAGGTTACAAGGTGTGGGCAATATGTATGAATAAATATACTTTTTTCTTCCCACGCTATTTTCAAAAAACTAAAATGGAACATAATATGACAATTCGTACGCCAGGATAATCCAGGGTGGATTTTAAAGATAAAACAGAGTGTACGGTTACTTTATATAACATATTTAAATGAAAAATATTTTCATTATTCATTATTAAATTATAATCAGAGTGACAGATATGTAAGAAGGCAGTGTTGGTGGTTCCTTAATAATTTCTAAAAAAGTTTTTTTTGGTCTCGGTAATTAAGGTAGTTACATCGTGGATAAGAAGAAAGATTTAAAAAAAATCTTTCTTATTATACTTGATTGATGAATCTACTGTACTCAATAACTCTTGTGTTTTTACCTATCAATTTACACTTTATTTACAATGTTATTAAAAATTCAAAAGAGTGGCAATGAGTTACTTGCCACTTCTTGTCATTGAAGCTCAACCTTTTCCAAAGTGATGGTAAATGTAAAAAGGAAACTTTTGACAGTCAAAAGTGTCATTTCCTTGGCCTACATGAATAAAAGGTTTTTGATTTGATTTATCTGTCTCTTAAGTTAACTCCAAACAATACGCAAAGCTTTCATTTCTCTGCTACATCTAGACAAAATTAAAAAGCTGCCAAGTGCGAATCGGCCTCGCCCATGAAGGGTTCCGTAGCAGTAAGTAACATAAAGTTAAAAAATCATTTAGAAAAGAAAATGATATTAAATTATTTAAATGGAAAAGGCAAAAAATCAAATCAATTTTTGGTTGAAGTTTGCATGGTAATGAACATTATATATTTGTTTTAGTTTTACCACTTTGTAAGTGTCTCTCGCGCAAACTATTCAGTTTATAAAAAAATGATTTTTGAAGACCTATCCATAGATAATATGGGTTTGATAAAAAAAATTTGAGTTTCACTACTAATTAAGAGAAACTTATGATTTTATTTTTAAGCTGATTATTTACTTTTATCTGTGCATTTAAAAATCTATACGTTTTTTAAGAAGAAATGTGATTTAATGTTTTTTTGCTCACTGTACTAATGTGTTGTGATGTGTTAACTGATACGGGTCGTTATATGCCTATTCCGTAAAGCTGTAAGCTTCTAAATCTAACGATATGGCCATTTAAGCCTTATATTTCACACACAGTCAATAAAAACCAAACAGGGAATACTCTCATTGACCTACATTTGAGGCCATACGTAAAGGAAAAAATGTTATTTGGAGTTTATTGGAGTGTGAACCTAACTTACCGCCTACAATAATACTGAAGGCAAAGATTACATGGTCTTATTTTCATAAACTCACTTCACTTTACATAACAATATAATTACGTCAGACTGTACTTATCAGGCAACGCTCCTGTGCTCCATGTGACACCAGGTGACCCGTACGCTCGTTTGTCCTCAATGTATCGTCCTCCTTCATAAATGTATGAAGATATAGAGATTTGACTAATTTCATCGCAGCCTAGATAGTTTACTCGGTAGCTTAACTCAATTTAAAACCGTAGCCATTATTGGTGACATTAATCTAAAAATTACTCTTGGGAGGACCGACCTAAATGCTGATGAATACCTCAATCTTACAGCCTCGCATGCTATGTTGCCAGAGTACACTCTACCTACCAGACTGTGAAACTGCACTGACCATGTGATACTCCGTACACAAAGCTCAGATACTTCTCTTATAATTGATTTTTCCATCACTGAACATTCTGCCATTTTTCCTTCTGCAGCTTGAACGTAATAACCAATACTCCCCACCCCACCAAACATAAATTGATTAACCTCATATTGTTGACCAAATTAATTGCACACAGTTTTCCTCAATCTTTCAGAATCACTTATTTCCATTATATCCTCAGCCATTAAATCGCACTCACATGTTTCTCAAATTCATAATAGAAAGCGCATCATTAAGGCATCGATTACTCCTGGCCTGCTGAGGTGGATACGTCACAGGGATAAGTTGCACCGGAAATGTATAAAAAACCCAGAAGATGAGACATGCAAACTGATCTTCTGTCGCTATCTAACCTTCTGCAACAATCTCTTAAAAAAGTGAAACGTCAATATGAAAGTTCGGAATTCAAACAGGCAAGGAACACTCCAAGGTAGCAAGCTAAAGCAAAAGCAGAGACACGGCCCCTGACCTGCTAAGCTGTAGTGCTCAACCGTCGCAGGCTGTAAATTAAATCTACACTTACTTTGCGAATGTTGGTGGACTTTTGGTGGCTAATATCAAACAATCGATCCTTTACAAATATCTCTCCGAGAATCGATTCTAATTTGAGATACTGGGTACATCCACGTCATACCCACCTCAATCAATGGCTCTTCACAACGTGGATAGAGCTGAGCTGGAAAACATCATCTGACTTTTTAAGAGGAATTTTTCATGATGTTTTCAAAACTGCAGCTATCCTACCCTATCTATAAACCCTATCTTTAAGTCAGGACACAAGGACAATGTCGCTAATTATCTTTATTATTAGCCAAAACGAAATAATCCATAGACTCACCGAATACCTAAATAAATTTCAGAATCTTTTTAATAATCAGTATGGATTTTGGAGTGGAAAATCCACTTTATCAGCCAACATAAATATAAAATACTTGCCATCTTTTTAGACCTATCCAAAGCCTTTGACACTGTTTCCATTTCCATCCTTCTATCAAAGCTAGAACATCTTGGTAATCGTGGAATGGCCCAGTCTCTTCATGAGTTATCTTACAGGTCGTAAACAAATTACAAAGTTTGAAAGTTACCTCAGCCAGGTAACTCTCACTCTTGGTATTCCACAGGGCTGTGTCTTGGATCATATCATCATATACATGAATGAGCTGTGTCAGTTATCCCTACCCAACTGCAAAATTATGGATTTTGCCGATGACACAGCTCTAATTCTTCATGGTCGGGAGTGGACTGATACTTACCTCAACTCGAAGTATGTCCTGATCACGGTTATGAGGTTGCTGACCAAAAATCTCCTTACTATAAACGTCAATAAAACCAAATTTATCACTTTTTCTACTACAAAATCTAGCCAGCCTTCTACACCGATTGAATTTCGTGCGCACACCTGTCCAATCTTACACGGAAACTGTGATAGCAATAGCACTCTTGATGGCAATCTGAAATGGAAGCAACATATTGCTTTAGCTGTAGCTCGTGTGAGAAAACCCAAATATTTATTTAAAAAGCTCAGAGCCGCTGCTTATTTCAGGTGTTTAATAACGGTCTACTTTGCGCTTGCCCAGTCTGTTCTGGGGTATTGCCTAACGGTATCGGGTGGTGCCGGTAAAACAGCCATGCTAAGGGTTGAACGTGCGCAGAGAGCAGTCCTGAATGTGCTGGTAAGGAAACCAACCCAATATCTGACACCTGATCTCTATACCCTTTGCAAGGTTCTCTCAGTCAGACAGTATTTATCCTTCAAACTACTCTTCGCCAACACACCGAACTTACCTTTGATCGTAAATGCTGTACCACACACCGCTCAAATACGGTTTGTAATACTGATTCACGTAGAACCACAGAGGTAAGTTGCCATTACAAACATATAAGCTCTAAAATTAATAACAAAATAAATAACAACTTAGGGTAGATGACCCACTGACCATGAGGAAATGTAAAGCGAAAATGGTTAAAATAATAAATAAAATAAAATATTCATCACTCTCTCACACACCTAAGAAAACCACACACGATCACTATATACATATCACTATCACATCACCCAAAACTAAACATATTAATAATTATAAACATCTGAAATAACATGCCCTGTACTATTTTTTAATTTCTTGTTATCAATTTACCTAACTCTGTTTATTTAGATCTTTGTTCATGGAACATCATTCCTTATTGTATCCGAAGAAGGTCGTTATTAGCTGCACTGCAGTTTATAGTTTTGCAGCTATCATCGTTTTTACTTATACAGGGTGGACCAAAAGTCCGTTTACATTTGAATCGGTTGCCGCGTCTAGCAGCGGCGGCGGAGGGGAGTGGAGGGGTTACGCATTGCAAGAGCGGCTAATGTGAATTTAGTACCATGGCGTCGTTTAGCGGTAGTCAACGTGCATTTTGTGTACGCGAGTACTATCGAAACAACGATTCTGCGACCTTAGCTCAACGAAAGTTTTGCAATCATTACAAGATACGACACAAAAATCAAGCTCCATCAGGTGTGTTAATTAAAAAATGGGTGCTCAAGTTTGAGAAGACGGGTTCAACAATGGATTTACCTCGATCTGGCCGGCCTAGAACGTCGAGGGACCCCGAAAACGTGGAGCGAGTAAAATCGTCTGTTCGTGACCAACCTGGACTATCAACTCGAAAGCGGTCTGCTGTCCTTAACGTGCCAAGATAATGATGTATTAAACCGCATTCTCAAGAAAGATTTAAGTCTACATTCCTATAAAATCCATATGGTGCAGGAATTAAGGCCTCAGGACCATGCCACTAGGTTGCAGTTTGCGAACGAAATGGTAGAGCGATTCACCAGTTTTACAAACATTTTTTTTCTCAACAAGGCACACTTCCACCTAAATGGGCATGTTAATAGACAAAATTGTCGTTATTGGAGTGACACTATTTATTTATTTATTCAATTTAGGTACAAAAACGATTACAAAGTAAAACATGTGTAATATAAAATAAAAATAAAGATCTTATCACTATAAAATTGTTAATCTAACTATTGTACACAGCGTTATATTATTTACAATCACATTGAAAATATGTAAGTACAACTAATATTTGAGTTCTATGGTACAGTGCTTCTTAATTGTTAATTTAAAATTATATAAACTTTGATTAAATATGTCAATTTCACAATTTTTAATACTATTTAACTCGTTATATAATTGGCACATACGATGAAGTGGATTATTATATGCGACATTGTTGTAACAGTGCGGTATTGCAAAAATTGTAGGCATACGAGTGGCTTGCTTGCGAGTAATAAAGTGAACATCTGTTAATAAATCATTGCTAAAAGTCCCATGCACAATCCTGTGTAGGATAGCCATGTCAGCAATTTCTCGCCTGCATTTAAGAGTTTGAAATTTAAAATATACCAAGCGGTCCTCATACTCAGGTATGGCTTGTCTCAATCCCATTCTTATACATAATTTTCTAATGAATCACTTTTGAACTGTTTCTATACTATCTTTGTCAGCTTTGTAAATGGGTGCCCAGACTGAGGAACAGTACTCAAGTTGCTATCTTACTAGTGAGGTGTAAAGTATCTTTAGCGAATCTATGTGCTTGAATGGTTTTGATGTGCGCATCATAAATCCTAGCATCCTACTTGCTTTTTTCACTATGGTTTCATAATGATGTTTAAAACTTAATGATGAATCGAACCACACACCTAAATCACGTAGAACACCAACCCTGACTAAATTGGTACCATCTATGGAATAGTTAAAATTTATTGTATTCCTTTTTTTTGTGAAGCTAATAAATTGTCATTTTTTTATATTTACTGACATGTTTTACACCATTCATATAAAGTATTAACGTTATCCTGAAGTAAATAGCAATCTTCAATTCTTGATATCTGGGTGTATAATTTAATATCATCAGCATAAGCTAAACATTTACATGTCATTTTATCAAGAAGGTCATTGATGAAGATCAAAAATAGCAGGGGTCCTAAATTTGAGCCCGGAAGTGGGTTTCAAAAGGAATAGATTCAAAACCATACAATGCAACTATCTGGGAACGATTCATGAGATAACTATGTAACCAACGATGAAGATTACCATTAAAACCTAAGTGTTCTAGCTTGTTTAAGAGAATAAAATGATTGACCCGATCAAAAGCTTTAGAAAAATCAATATACACTGAATCCACTTGGGATTTACTATTAAAAGATTGACAAGTAATTTGAATATGTTAACAGATTGGATGCAGTAGACTTACCACTGACAAAGCCATGTTGAACCGGATTGAGTCTATGCTTGAAATGATTATAGAGTGAATTATAAACTATACTCTCAAATATTTTGGCAAAACAATTTAATATACTCATAGGCCGGTAGTTTGTTGCGTCAGTTTTGTCACCTGCTTTATGTATGGGAGTGATTTTAGCAATTTTCCATAGCTCAGGAAAAACCCCTTCACTTAGTGATTTGTTTATAATAATTGTCAAAGGTACTTTCAGAGACGACGCACACATCTTAATAAATATTGGTGGTATCATATCTGGTCCACTACCTTTGTTAATGTCGATTTTGTTGATGTGCTTATATACTTCATATTCAGAAAATTTAATTGAAGATATTGAGTAACTGGAACTTGGAAAATCTGGATTATACGCTGTAGTTGAGTTATTAGATTTGTAAACAGATGAGAAGTATTCAGCAAAAAGATTCGATATATCATTTCCAGAGCTAGCAGTTTTATTCAAATATCTAATTGACTTAGGCAGATCATTGGTAATACGCTTAGATTTGGTATATCGCCAAAATGCTTTCACATTATTTTAAAGACTGCACTCTATATTACATATATAAGACCGGAAACATTGGTTCATCAATAATTTTGAGCGAGTCCTTAGCAGAGCATACTGATCATAGTCGCGAGGGTTGTTGTAGGCTTTAAATCGATGATGATATTTACTTTGCTCTTTTAATGTCTTAATTAGTGGTTTGGAAAACCATGTAGGATGTCGAGTACTTTTACGTGATCCAGAAGGCGTATTCTTATTAATTATATCCCAGAGATTGTTATAGAAAAAATCTACGAAATCATTGCATTGTAATGAATCAGCACTGAACCAATCAATGTCACCTATTTCTGTGATACATTTCGCGTAGTCAGTTTTTCTAAAATTTAACATAGGAAATAGTGTGTTCTCTCTTAAGTGCTTGGATAAATCTATAGTAAAATCAATTGGTGGATGAAATTTATCTTCTGGTCTGCTTATAGGAACAGTGCGAGACACATTAATTACATTCAGATCTGTAAGTATTAATTCAAGAACATTATTACAGCAATTTGTAATTTTATTATATTGCATTAAGTTAGTTTTGTTCATAAAATCATTGAGGAAATGTAACCTATCGTTGTTCTTGAGAGCAATGTTCGTATGATAACTTTGCCATATAGTATCGGGTATATTGAAATCACCCATGATGATAGTTTTAATAGTAGGTGATGATGAAACTATTTGAGCACATTTGTTTAAATACAGCAATTGGAATATATGCAGGTATGTAAACCACGCAAAGATTAATAATAAAACTATTTATACGGAGAACCTTGACATAAAAAATAAACTAATATTCTTAAACTATTTTATCTAAAGATTGGGAAGATTTAATGAAGATATAGTGGGAATTTTCGTCCTTTCTTACATAGATGTGACCATCGCGAATCCACACAAACTTATATTTACTCTCCTTTGCCTTCAGCCGAGCAGCAGCGTGGAGAGACTTGTTCGCAGGTGACAGATGTTCAGCAACATATATAGGCGATCTATCTCCACCAATGCCCACGACGTTTGTGTTGAGTTTATTAGAGGGATTCGATTTATTATACCGAGACACGGTAGAGAGAAATTCATCACGGCGCCTAGGGCTCGTCAATTTAGCGACGATTGTTCGCGGTTTCTTGTTGTCTTTATTAATTTTGGCAACTCTGGTAACTTTCGTAACATCGTAATCTTCAAGCTTTAATGATACAGTGATTGCAATCTGCTTTATTATGCTTACCAAATTCTCAGATTTGGATCTCAATATTACATTCCCTCAACTGCTGTTCTAAAAATCTTACTGTCTCATTTAGTCTACTGATTTCCGCAATATTTTTCTTAATAAGCTCATCATGACGTTGACTGTCAAGCACTAACTTTTCCACTTTGATGCTGAAATCATCATACTTTTCACTCAGAAATGTAACAGAGCTTTGAAGTTCTTTCAGCCGCCCTTCCAAAGGCGATATTACTGTTGTCATTTGAGCTAAAATCATCTGTGGTAGTTCCTTCTTCATAGCTTGGACTATTTCATTTTTAAGTGTGGTCAATTGAGCATCGGAAATAAATTGTGATAATACGACGGCTTCATTATTAGTTTCACTAATAAACGACGGACTGCCACTATCTTGCGCTATCTTAATGGGTGTACTTGAATTATCACCACCGCGCTTGGCTTTAGCAGAGCAATCTGGGCATAACCATCCGTCTGCAATTCTCGACTGTGGCAAGGTTTTGTTACTATTATAGTTCACGCAGGTTTGATGGAAGCAGTTTTTACACTTGGGGCATTTTACGCACGGTTTAGTACGTCTTATTTCATCATTACACCCTGCACAGATCATAGACACTTTATATGTATTTGCGCACAAATCCACGACACTTGATAGTTAGTTAATTATTGAACATCGCAAATGATAGTCCCGCGAAGTTATAATAGTGAAACTTGTTTGATTATAGTCACTTCTTTTATTAAATGTGGCACTTGTTAATCCATACAACACTACGCTAAGTTAGAAAAAAGGTGTTCGGACTTAAGCAGTTTTAGTGCAAGTTTTATTTAAAATATTTGTGGGATAACACTATAAGTTGGAGATTGGATAACGTTCTATCTTTAGAAACTAAGGTAACACATATTTAGCAACAATAATAATTTTAAACTTTATATCTTACTAAGATCAATGTTTTTATTTATTTATTACACTTTTTTGACACCACATTAACAAAATATAACTTAATTACTAACATACATAATTACATGATATGGTGCAAATGGCGGCCTTATCACTATATAGTGATCTCTTCCAGGCAACCATTTGTAATACAATAAAAGAGAACGGCAGTACATTAAAACGGTAAGAAGTGTCAAAAATATAGACACGCATAATATATACTATACTAAAATATACATACAGATAGATTCTATCAAATAGAGGACAGATAATGTTTTTTTAGTTGATTTTTAAAGGATGCTAATGATTGTGCTTGTCGGATAGTAAGCGGCAGTTGATTCCAAAGAGTGATGGCATTAATGGTGAAAGAAGAGTGATAGCTATCAGATTTATGGAAAGGAACATTTAGTATTTGTTTCGCAGCAGAGCGCAACGAAAGCTCATGCTGAGACCCTAGTAGCACAAATCTGTCTTTAAGGTAAAGAGGAGTGTTTTGGTGAAAAATTATGGAGTAAAGAAGGTGTAGAATGTGGGAATTGCGACGTAGACGTATAGGAAGCCAGTTGAGTTTTTTTCGGTAGGAGGAGACATGATCGTATTTACGTAGGTTAAAAATGAAGCGAATACATAAATTTTGTAGGCGTTCGAGTTTATCCAGCTGAGCCTCGGTAAGGTCGGGATAGCAAATGTCTGCATAATCAAGAATGGAGAGCAGGCAAGTCTGCGCAAGACATATTTTACTAGGTACTGGGAGAAGATTACGTAACCGGCGCAGGGATCCATGTGCGGAGAAAACTTTTTTACTTAATTCATTCAGTTGCGTCTGCCAAGAAAAATTTGAATCTATATGTAAGCCTAGATTTTTGACATTACTACTAAAAGGGATTAAAACATCATTGATACGAGGTCTAGGCAGTACATCCCAGTCAATTTTAGAGATCAGATGTTGCCTGCCTATGATAATTGCCTATGTCATGTCATGGTGATCAAAAACCCCTGTATTCCAGCCAACCCACCCAGTAACTCTTGACGAATTAAAGGATCGTATTCGCACAGAAATCCAAAACATCTCAACAGAAACATGTAAAGCTGATATCGAAAATTTCCGCTCTAGATTGCAGCAATGCCAGAATAATGAAGGATTGCATATGGATGATGTGATTTTTAAGAAATAAATTCCCCTTTTGTTTACTATCGAAAACATAAACAATTTTGATCTACTGTAATTAGTTTTTTTTTAATCATCATTCTAATTACAAACGGACTTTTGGTCCACCCTGTATATAATATTATTATCATATAATTATTGATGAATATGCTTTTTATGAATACATTAATGGGTGTTTTTTTCCGAGTCATTGATTTTTATATGTATTTACGTATGTTTTAGAAAGGATATCTTATTTAATAATATATGGTCGTCTATAACCCATAGCACAGGCTATGCGTAGTTTAGGGTGTTTAGATACATTATTATAATTATTATTTTAACTAGGTCGCGTCTTTCTGCGAGGACGTCATCACACAGAAGGACCCAGGGTAAGATGACCTCTCGGACCGTATTTGCCTTCGGTGCACCCGCCGGCTCCCTGCACCTCATGCCACACTAGGGGTGTTCGTTGGTAGACGGAAAGGGTGCTCCCTCCACCGACCATCCCGTGTACAAGGACGTCGGCTTATACGAAGTTTATAAGTAGGAGATAGTTCCCGCGCTATTCCGGGCAATAGTCAGGGTGCCGGCTGTGTTAAAAAGCCAACCGTCCGCATGTTGTTCGCTTAGTTGGTTGAGCGATGGTAAATTTTGATACAAATGAAATTTATAAACTTAATCCCAATAATGTGTTAAAAATTACAAACTGTTAACATGTACCCGTATGTATATATACCAGTGGGGGGCTCCTTTGCACAGGTTGCCGGCCTATTTCTGCCTTGAAGTAGTAATATATAACTGCATTATTGCGTTTCGGTTTGAAGGGCGCCGTAGCTAGTGAAATTACTGGACAAATGACACTTAACATCTTATGTCTCAAGGTAACGAGCGCAATTCTTATAGTGACGCTCAAAATTATTGGGTTTTTTAAGAATCCTGAGCGGCACTGCATTATATTGGACAGGGTATATCAATTACCATGAGCTGAACGTCTTGCTCTCGTCCCTTATTGTCAAAAAAAAATTAGTATACTGAAATATAATCTCCTCTATGGCATCACATTAAGCTATAAATAATTTAAATAATTACAAGCAAGCTGTTAGCAGTAACATTTAATGTTCAAAATATGAAACCTATTATTATCAACACGTGGTCTATAATTTGCCAAAGCGAACGATTTCGTAACTTGTGACCTAAAGACATGATCGATTCATTAATATGTAAAGTAAATTAATTTGTTCTGTTATGTTGATGTTCTATGACAGGCAATGTGTTTAAATTAAAATGTAAATGTATTATCTATGAAGCGATGCACTTCGATGAGGTCAGGTTGGTATTTAAACCACACTTCAATTTAATATACTTTGAGATCTGTTCTTTTTTGAGGTCGAGAGGGACAAACGAGCTTTAGGGTCACCTAATGTTAAATGATCACCGCCGCCCACGTTCTCTTGTAACACCAGAGGAGTAACAGGAGCGTTGCGGACTTTTTAAAAATATATATGCACTTCTTTTTGCCTAATCGGCATGTCACGCGAAAGTGGAATTCGCCGACAGTTATTAGCACAAACACGCTTTGTAGAGTAGATACTTAAATGAGGCCGGCTTAAAATATTGCCGTGCTCTATTTATAACGGCCCGCTTCTTAGAAGATAATTTGGGGTTCCACAAGACGGCGGAATTGGCGAACAGTTGGGATTTTGAAGCCTAGTATTCCGATACTAGACGAGGCAAGGTACAGTGACGTCATGTGGAACGTCATCGATTGTGTATATTGCTACGGAGCATTGCAACCGATATTAATTAACACCATCTTTGTGCTGCACAAGAAGGACAGGATAGAGAATCATTAAGAGAAATCAAGATATTCATAGTTGCCTCAAGTATATTTTGATAGTGGTAATTTTCTAGAAACATTGATTTTCATAACGTTAACAACAGGAACAAGCATAATACCTACTACTTATCAATTAGATCGAGTTATTTTTATTGGGCGATATATTTGCTTTTGCAAGAGGATTCCAGAAAATGTACGAAACACATGACTAATGAAAAATTCATGAGAATTGAAACGTTTGTCTAAAGATTACTCTATAGTCTATACCCTCTCTCTATGACTCTCTATCTTGAAAGTGGAGTGCGGGTTTTTCAATTTATAGATTTTATTTTAAAGCAATTTTATTGGAATAAAAACTGCAGAGCTATTATTTTTATAAATAATAAGTTATACGTCCTGCCCATTATAATGCAAGACCGCGCAGGATTGTTGATATATTACAATAGGGCCCTATATTGAAGGAATGGCGAACAGACTTAGTTCTGCAGCATACGCGGCTAAAAAATTAGACAGTTGACTGACATAGATACTGCGCGACTAGTATACTTTAGTTATTTCCATAGTATTATGTCCTATGGTGTATTGCTATGGGGCAACGCTGCCGATATTAATACAATATTTGTTTGGCAGTTGAGGGCTATTCGCGCTATTTATAACATAGGCCCTAAATAATCATCGAGAGCAAAATTCAAAGAAATTAACATCTTGACTGCTGCTTCTCAATATATTCTTGATAATGTAATGTATGTTCATAGGCACATGAGTGGAATTGCCTGAAACTGTCATAACCATAATATTAACACCAGGACCAGACATAAGCATATAAGCCCTACTAGTCGAGCTAGTAAGTCTTTTGTGGGGGGATATGCTTTTTTTTATATTCTTTTACAACAAGATCCCAGAAAATGCTCAAAACAAAAGTATTACGTTATTCAAAAGAATTGTTAACAACGTTTGTGTGGTAAAGCTTACTATAAAATAAATGATTTTTAATGATACCATAGATTGCGAATGATTACAATATTACTTTGTAAACATATTTTTTTGATGAAAAAAAATAAGCCCGCTAAGTTTGTTGCGCCCATTCTAGGCCTAAGGCATTCGTTTTGGAATGGGTGGTAGTTTTTGACTTTAAATAAGTGATGTCACATCCAATTTTAAATAAAAATATTTCAATTTGAATTTGAAACCCAAAATTGGGACCGTCATGTAGACTAACAGTCAATTGATAAATATTAGCACAATTTAATAATAATTATAAACTACATTTATGATAGTTACTTACATTATAACTTTGGACAAGAATGTGAATAACAAAATAGATAATCCATTTTGTTCCGCCACCCAAACGGTCATTGCGTATTTTACGCCGGATATTATCATTAATTGAATTAACAAAAACGCCTCAATAGCTTCATCAAACCACATTGATTACGTTTCGTTTTCATGAAGTTTAACAAAAACTAGGTTTAAACCAATACACGACGCGGAAATTATATTAATTTGTCTGATAATTGAAAACAAAAACATAACGCGTGAATCACGAGCTGTTTTAAGATAAGGCAGACATGCCAATAATCTTAGAAGCAAGTAAATATACTTAAATAATTATAATCCACTCACAAGTTGTCTAGCACCTAAGCAGTTTGGGCATTATTAAGTTCCGGTTTTGAAGGCGCCGCGGCCGTAGTTTGTGACATTATAGGGCTAATGACACTTAACAAGTTATGTTTCATCGCACTGCCATTCAGGTTTTAGGTTTTCACGAATCCTGATTGATGGGCACTGCGACGTAATAGGCAGGGCGTGTCAGTCACCATCAGATGAATTGCTTGACTCGTCACTTATTTATCATAAAAAAAGAGCTTTTACATTGTCATTATTATAATATATTGACACACTTTTACACAAATAATCTATCCATCGGCGCACCTCGCGTCCCCCTCCCTGTCCAGCCGCGCACTACGAGCACAAGTCCGCAGTGTGAGACGGGCCGTAGTCGCAAACCATACTCACTCTGATGAAGGACCTCCGAATGGTCCGACTTTACAGTTACCCTAACCGCGTTCATATGCTGACCGCCAAGTTATGGCCGTTTAATATTGGTATCTGATCGCGTTCAAAACCTGTGATAGTCAGTTTTGAAACATTGTCAATATAAAAACGTTTCTGCTAAACGTTTTTGATTTGCTTCATACTTTTCGATGTCTGTTTTGATAGCTACTTGTAACATTTTATCACTATTGTCTACAATATATAAACTCAGCTTAACATTTATCAGTGAAATCCTTTCCCTAAGATCGAGATTTACATAGGCTTAAAGTTAAAAATAAATAAATATTGAATTAAATTAAAATAATATGCAGCCTAATGAGTATTCCCACAGTTTCAGGTACAGGTGCCACGTCCACGTGCCAGGCCGACTTCTTCATTATAGCGAAAAAGTCATCCACCCTCCTGTCACCTGAGTCACTGCAAGCTTGAGGCAGCCGCAACAGAACACTGAAGGGGTTATTATATTGGACACTGAGTACTCTCACTCTTACTCCTACACTACTGTGTAGGCCCGCTGCGAGTAGTTGTTTCACAGGGCACTTGTGTAGAAACTTTCCAATTAAACAAATCCATTTAAAGCGTCAAGGAGTAATAAATATAAACACAAACGAATGAATAAACATACAAACTTTCTCCTTTATAATATGAGTGTGATTTTTGATTAAAAAAAAAACCGCCGAATGAGCAGATTTTGATCAGAAAATAGGGACAGACCCCCTTTGTCGTCAGGATTTAAAAAAATACCTAACTGCTACTCCACTGATGTCACTGTCCAAATCAGTTTCTAAATTTAAAATATGCGGCTTAAACTAAAAAAATGTTTAAGTTGCTGCCTCTTGACCAATAATATTTTAAGCAAATGGAGTAAACGCAGAATTTTTTTAGATATGGCAGTTGAAGCTTAATATGGTGTAATTTGTGATATGTGCCATATTTCGGCTTTGATTTTGCATGACGTGCATTGTTTATGGAAGGAATTATGTATTTGTGGTGATAACATGTTTAGTAATTTTAAACATAGAAATATAATTGGCAATTTATACAATGACATTCTTACCATTTTGTGTCAAGCACCAGTACAAAGTAAGGTGAGACAGTTAAAAAAGGATTTAAAGATGGTAAGGTGGAACAAGCACGTGGGAGAAGCACATAGACAGGCTAGGCAGACATATTTATGGTTCAGCCTTGTATTGTTTTAGTGGATAATATTATTTTAAAAATATGTATATATTTAAACTTGTGTAATTGACATGTATCTAGATTGTATTTTTAGTGACTGACGTTGACGAGCAATGTTTTAATTTTATATCAGTAAAATATTTTTGACTTTGACTATCAATCTTATGTAAGGTACGGTAAACCTGACAGTATGAGATACATGTTCTGTATCTCACTCGGAAAATATTTAAATCTAAACTGAAGTGCTGTCAAAACCAATAGGACCTACTTAAAATGGATGAATTATACTCACAATTACGAAATAAAAAATTTCAAGCTTTCTGGAGAGGTGCTAAGAGGGTGAACGGTAAGGTCGGTTTGCCTATGATTGTTAGTGAGGGTAGTCATATATAGAGCCTTAAGATAAGCTAAAAACTAATAAAGATAAAGCTAACTTATTTGCTATTAGGCCTCAAATGACACAATAATAACCTTCGCTAGCTATGTCTATACATTTCTGCATTTTCTCCAGTTTTTTAAGATATTATTGGTCAATTCAATAGGAAGCAATGTAAAGATTTTTTCAGTTTAAGCTGCGTATTTTGAAATTAGAACCCGATTTGGACAGTGGCATCAGTGGAGAAGCAGTTAGATATTTTTTAAGCCCAGACGAAAACAAGGGTTGGTATAAGTTGTACGTTTGTCAGTCTAACCCTCTTTTTTCTGATCAAGATCTGTTCAGTCGGAAGTTTTTTTAAGTCTTTAATCAAAAATCACACTCATATTATAATAGCTAAAGTGTGTATGTTTATTTATTGGTTTGTGTGTATTTTTGTTACTCCTACACGCTCTAAATGTATTTGAATCTAATAAGTTAAGGTAACCTATAATGAGAGAGACAAACACTCAAATATAATATTTTTATTTACATAAAATACTTCGGGAAACTGGTTATAAAAATATCAAGATCCCTGAACTTAATTTAATTGGTTAAATTGTCTTTGAGACATAAACATCTTTTCCAGGGTATCTTTTTAGCAGTTGTAGTGTAAGCGGACAACAACATATATAGGTATGACAGCTTTTGTCAAATTATAAATATGGCTAATTGGACTATTGTATGTGCGTCCATTTCACTAAATTGGCAAAATATATTGACTTTCAAAAGAGATTTCAATAAAATCTTTTAAAGTTAAAGAGTTTTATCATACTTTATGGGCATGAATTTTAAAACGCTTAAATTAGTGGTGATATATAAATCAACCTCGAGGAAATGATTCCAGAAAATGCCACTCGATTTACTTGGATAATCAAATTCTTTACATCTCTCTCTTGCTACCAACTGGTGACAATTCTCTTTCACAAGAGAGAGTTTGCATCTAGAGTGCCGAAATTTGTGGTGTAAATAAGTATCAATTATCACTATGATTCGTCTGTGATACCGTATGAATGGCACTAGTTAGTAATTGTTCACGTTCTTGTAAGCCGTTCATATTCACTGGCAATAACATTCTGTGCACAAAATAAAATATTATTCTAAAGGCTTCAAAAAAAAGCGACTCCATCGTAAATAAATTTCCGTACACAACATACAATATTGCTAATCATTGTTCACTGGGCCTAAAAAAATAAACATTAGTAAGAGCGACTCTTTAGTTTTCATTTCTGACTGTGTTTTGTCGCGTCCTTCCATCTGTCTCATTCTGACAAGCGGGAGAGAAAGGGATGTGAATACTTGTCAATAATTGTACCAGATTTAATGAAAAAATATTCGTTTTACTTAATTATTTACGCTTTTAGCCAACCCATCTTACACCAATGAAATAAACGTAACGGTGATAAGTCACACCATCTTTTCTTTTTGCGTAGTGAACGTATTATTTCAGCACTTTTTATAGCACACTTAGACTTGGTGATTGACAAACAGTTGACACAAGACTAAGAAGAAAAGTGTGCTTACATTGTCTTAAAGCACACTTTTGCCGTTCCACTATCAGACTGCGAATGTCCAAATGTATAGAACGACATTGCTTACGGAAGTCAATGTCTTTAAGTTAACTATTACATATGTCAAAATAACTACCTACTCCGTTACTATCTCTATAACCCCACAGAATGTCAGTAGAAATCCAATCATTATAAATACATGGGGCACACTAAAAGTTTTGTACTTCTAGCAAATCAGAATTATTTGAATTTTGAATGCTATATTTTTTGAAGTGCCGAGTGGTAATCTACCACTTTTTTAACCAGGGTGTTAAAAAAAGTTCGCGAAAGACGACAAAAAGCTGCGATCTCCTACATCATGACAACGCTTCTTGAGACACGGCCAACAAAACTAAGTCATTTTCAGCTTCCGAAAAAGTACAACTCGTCACCCATCCTGCACATAGCCCCGACCTTTCTGTATTTTCCCCAAAATCAAAGATTTGATGAGAGGTTTCACTTTTACCAATTCCGAAGAGGCAGTGATAGCGTTCAATCAGCACGCAGAAAACTGTTTTAAAAAATGGTTCGATCGTACAATGTTAAGATTACATTTAACAATGAAAAGCAAGTGATCCGACCAATATACTCCATAGTCAACATTGATGCTAGTTATTTGGTAATGGTGTGCATCACTATAGAATGTATGTGTGTCTGACGACCTACCAAGCTTAACTATGTCAGCACAAATCCAGTGATTGTCTACACAAAATCCGAAATAGCTCGTCACAATACGGAGATGATGGGTGATCATAAACCACAAATTATTATCTACATAACAAGGGACGAGACGAGTAAGACGTTCAGCTGATGATGCCCTACCCATTACAATGCACTACGTCTCAGGATTCTTAAAAAACCCAAAAATCTGAGGAGCACTACAATTGCGCTCGTCACATTGAGACATAAAGTGTTAAGTCTCATTTGCCCAGTAATTTCACTAGCTGGCGCTCTTCAAACTGAAACACAGTAATGTTTTCACATTAATGCTTCACGGCAGATATAGGCGCCATTGTGGTACCCATAATCTAGCCGGCATCCTGTGCAAAGGAATTCTAGATTTGGATACATATAATTTAAATGCATTTCTTTGAAGCAGGCTCGAGCTTATTCGTCCTAAAATCATCGCCTTCTTTTACGATTTCGGCCACAGTTTATGGTTTTTCAGCGACAGCGACACCATTGTATGTAGCTTCTCAACTGATTGTAATAATTTATCTGTCACAACACATTGCACAGGCTCGGCACAGGACACAGTGCACCTTCGTTTTCCGCTCACCTGTATCGGTCTCGCTTACTTCGCTATGGTTCCCGCGCAGGCGTGACAGAGAGAGCACTTGAGGTGTGTCACTTCCGTGTTGTGTCTGTGTTTGGTCCTTGATGCTGTTTATTTCAGGTGACAACCGATTGGTCCGCTATCCGTACAAAATGGGCCCCGTTGAAGTGTATGTACATTGGAGTTGAAGTCATCTATCCCCACAATTGACTCATATTTGCAACGATGTAGTTCACTTTTTATTTCTTGTAGTTGTGCAACTATTGCGTAGCTACACTTTATAGCCTTAACTCGTTTAAAAGTAGCACTAAATTTTTAAGCAGCCCAGCAACGTCTACGTGGTCAAAGGATACAAGAGGCAATTTGTGAAGTTTTTTGGCCACAAATATAGGATATTTATGGGTTTAGTTGAAGTGTAAAATGCGACATTTTTTCGCAATGCCAAGCGGTAGAACTATTCATAGAGTACTGGATCTCCGCCAATGCACCTCTGCTTTGCAGGCAATCTAATGGTTTGTCCACCAGATTTGTCCATTTCTAGGTCGATAAATCTCATGAGCAAGTCTTGCTTGTTGTCTCTGTACTTTTCCATCAGTTTTCTGACCGAATGTATGGCATCAGTTGTGACGAATCCGCATTGGTTTCCAGTTGCGCTAGTTATTTCAGTTAATTGCCTTTTGTTGATGACTCTTTCCCATATTTTGAAGGAATGTGTGATTAGATTTATAGCTCTGTAGTTTTCACAGAGTCTTATATCACCTATATTTTTATAGATTGGGATGAGAAAGCTCTTTTGGTCTGGAATTCCATCACCCAGAAACTTTTTGAAAAGTTTCGTATCTCCTATTCTCTTTCATAATTCATGAGGGATATCGTCAGGGCTAATGGCATTACTATTTGCCATTTGCTTGATTGCCAGGGTTATATTTTCAGAACTTATACACGGGATAGGGCCTTCTGTAGCAGGGATATCTTATGGTGCCTCACTAGGGTATACCTCATTTAGTAGTTCTGTGTAGTATTCTTTCCAGCGGTCTCTTATGTCTTCGTAGTTTGTCAGTAGTTTTCCTTGTTCATTTTTGATAAATTTATTTGTTGCAGTATCCCTACTACTTTGGAATTTGCATTTTGCTAACTTAAAGATTTATTTATCGTTTGAGGCTGTTTCAAGTTAAGCATAGAAATCATCCCTGGCAATTGTGTTGGCTTGTGGGACGGCACGTTTTGCAATTTTCTTAGCAATTTTATAAGCCTGGTGGTCAGCATCGTCTTTCGTCTGTTGCCACAGCTCTGATGCATAAAAAGCGACTTCTTAGTTTCCAATTTTTCTCTCACTTCTTTATTCCACCAGGAAGGATACTAGTCCTTATTATTATTGATGGTACCTTGAAACTCCCAAATATTCTTTTGCTTTTTCATTGCATTATAATTGAAAATATGTCCACATTGCATCGGCTGTATCATACTACTGCTCCGGAAGGTATTGTGTGATATCTTTACATAATCTGAGACGTTTCTCATCCTCCAACTTATGGCACCGTGTTCTTACAATTTTGTGCTTTTTGACTTTGTATGTTTTTGGAATTTTGAACTCTGTCACTAGTATTCTATGCTGTGAGGTGAGAGGTTCTCCGGGAACAACTTTACAGTCTTTGCATGTCTTTAGTTGTTTTCTATCAGTTAGAATGTAGTCTATCATGAGTGCATGTTCCACCACTATTATAAATTACGAGTACTAGATGTTGTACAGGTGAAGAAAGTGTTAAAAATTGTAAGGTTGTGTGCCAGTGCCATTTGAAGAATGCTCTCTCCGTCTGGGTTGATGTTACCATATCCGAAGTTGCCATTTATTCTCTGGTTAGTGTTAGTTTTCTCCAACCAACCAACCAACGTGACCGTTCATGTCACCACCGATGAACTTCGACTCACAGTTTGGTATAGATATAGATAGCAGTACATTGCTAATTTCATCCCAGTTTAGTTAGTTTCCACTCTTCTGTTCTTTGTTAATATTATATGGCAACATGGTACAGCTAACGAGTGAAATCTAATTAATAATTTGTATTTTTTTAAATGTTATTTGTAATACATTTTTTTCTGTAAACTTTGATATCTCCCTTGAAGTTTTAATTACCTAAGGAACCTTTCAACACCTTTAATGTAAATATCTTAGATAATTTATACATCTAGACAGAGGCTTTTGCCTACTAGGCAACCTATGAAAACATCCCAGGTCTATTACTTTAGTGTCCATGAAAATTTACGTCTTACACTCGCGATATGTATATCGCTTTGTTTTGGTGTGCGTGCGTTGCTGAAAATAGAAGTAACAGTTTGCTGCTATTTTTTTCGACGTGTTCACAGCTGTCACAGTCACACTAAACGGATAAATAATGATCTGAGGTAAATAATAATAAAATATTAGTTTGGAATCATTTTGAACAGTCATTTAGTTGTCGGTCAAGAGCTACTTAATTAATTTATAAGTTTAATATTAATTGATTTATAAGTAATAATTACAATAATTACAAGTGATTTTTCATCATTTTAGCAAAACTGTTGTTACCATACTCCCACGTATTCTACGTGCTTCTAAATGGTAACAGAATGGAACGTATTTTTGAATGATAATAGTTTCATTGTTGTATATCAATTATGTATTGCATCGACGTGAACTCATTATGGAATGAATACACAATTAATACAATGCCGATCAAGATATTCAAAATATTTCCAGTTCTGTGTTAATCTCACAACAAGGCCGTATGGGAATGGGGTTCCTACCATTTTTTGGTATTTAATATAGTATATTTTTTCAATTTAAGAAATCATATTGTTTTAGATTATTAATAAAACATATTTGAAATAATTGATCAATGTTAGTGCATTTAAACAATAGCAATTTTGTGAAAAGGCAATTATATATTTTTAAAATACTGGGTTTTAAGTAGTTATGTACTACTACCTCATTTTTTGGGCTTGGCACCGACTTCAAAGCTATCAATATGTAGCACATACAAATAATAGTATTTTATTAATATTAAAGGTAAAGGTTTGCGTAAGAGGTGTATCAAATTAAATTTTAGTTATTTGACACTTTTCTGTTTTTGAAGTCGGTTTTTTTAACCGTACTATTTTTTAATTTTTTACGTTTTAGTGTCAGTTAATAATAATATATAATCAACTTGAATGAAAACTCCCAAAAAATCCGTACACAGAAAACAATTATGTCATCCAGGCAGACGAAAATTTTCATATAAATGTTCAGAAAATGAAATCTGCTGGGCCAAGCTATGTTAAATTTTTATGGGACTAAGTCGCTTCTATTTCGCATCAAACAAAATAATTACGTAAATCGGATCATAAATCTCAGAGTAATCGGTGTACATACATAAATAAAAATACCGATCGAATTGATAACCTCCTCCTTTTTTAAGTCGGTTAAAAATAAGGCAACAAATATAAATTCCTTAAAAAAGGTTCCTGTTCCATTAAGTACTCTGATCATTTCAGTAATAATAATAATTTCGCAGTAGATATAATTGAAGGAAAACAACGACTCTCCATTTATTAGTAGAGATTGTGTTCTCATGTGACTTTAAACCTAATGTTTATCTGCCTTTAATAACGTGGAGTTTTTTTGTGTATATTGAATGAAAGTGAACTATCACGCTCGGTAATGTAATCTTAATTTGGTTAACGAGAGCATAATTAGACTTTGCTCAGACTTTACTTACGTAAATTTAGCTGAGTTTGTTTTGTATGTGTATGTGAGTGTTTGTGTGTGTATATTTACAATGTCTTAATAATATGGTGTCTGTTGATACTGTTATATGTGTATGCATGTGTATTACAGGACGAACAATAACTCATCGGGTTTATAGCAGCTACCCTGTTAGTAGTCTTATAAAGTGTAACTGAATACTAGATTATGACTGTTTGAGGTAATAGATATCAATAGATTATAACAGTTCTTGTGAATTGTGACTTGCGATGAAAAGTGGATTCTTTACGATAACCGTAAGCGAAAAATGCAATGGCTAACCCCAGGTCATACGCTGCAACAGTGTCCTAAAGCAAAGCTTACCAATAAAAAGGTAATGTTAACTGTTTGGTGGTCTCACCATGGTGTTATTCATTATAGCTTTCTCCGATCTGGTCAAGCAATAACGGCAGATGTCTACTGTGCCGATACCGAACAGTGAAGCAAAACTAACAGTGACACGGTCCCGACTCATGAATCGATCTTCACCATTATTGCTCCATGATAACGCGAGATCTCACACATCCGTATTCGCCAGATCTTTTCGTGATTGAGGCAATTTCCAACGTAATAAAATATTTTCTTTTCAGGAGGCAGTACAAAATGCTTTCACACAGTTCGTCGAATCTAGATCAGCACAGTTCTATTGCAAAGGCCTAAAAAACCTTCCTATTAGATGGCAGTAATGTATAGATAATCGTGGTAATTACTTTGATTAAATAAATATGTACAATAAAAATGAAAAATTTAAATTTTTCAGTACAAATCGGCAATTTCATACTTTAACCCCTAATAATAATAAAACCTCAATCCCACGAGAAACAAAACATAATGTGAGACAATAACTATGTGAGCAACTATAACTCGTTACTAAATTAGTTATCTATGAAATAAAAAAGATTAAAATTGACATAGAGATTGTATGCAGCACAGATTGTAACCTGTATCATTGAGGATCGCCCGATGTTGTAATACGGAATCTGATACCTGCCTATTAATATTAAAATCAATCGTTAGTGTATCATAACACCATCTATATTAGATCTAGTAGTATGTTCCGTTTGTATGTCATTGATCATATAATAAAGTCTACCACTACAAATGATGTAGAGGTAATTGGCTAATATGATGGAATTAGTATTTGAATATTTCCTGTATTTGATATGTAAGACTTGTAATAAGTTAACTAGAGTTAAGGGCTTTTATGTCTTGGCATTCAATTGTACAATAAAATACCAGACAGTATAAATACTAGGACTCACTGAGCAAAAATTCAATAAAGATATTGAAGCTTCATTGACAAAGAAGGCTTACAATAATATAGTAGATTATAATATATAGGATAATTATGCATGATTCTTGTCTGGTTCTGCGCAGGCCAACAAAATTATATGATATTAAATTAAGTACGCTAACTTGTTATATGATTTAAAAGACGGGCTGGGAGTTTCTTATCAGTTCTTCTCCCCATGTCAAGGCCCCTTTACGAACTGAGGTAGCTTCAAGACGTTTACCAAATAAATTAAAACTCTCCATACGCTTGATATTAGCAAAATGTTTGTGTACCAGGCTATTAATAGATACAATGAGATCTCCTCTGTTTGTGACAGAAAAATATCTGGCCGTCCACGTAGTGCTCGTACGAAAAGGGTGAATAAATTAGTAAGGGAAAGAATTCGAAGAAATCCTGTCCGAAAGCAAAAGATTTTATCTTGGGAGATGAAGATAGCACCTAGAACCATGTCGCGCATTTTAAAAGATGACTTAGGACTTGCAGCCTATAAGATACGTACTGGTCATTTCTTAACTGATAATTTAAAAAAATAGGGTGATAACATCGAAACAACTACTGAAGCGGTACGCAAAGGGAGATCACCGAAAAATTTCGTTTACGTTCTCAATTAGTCGACAGAGTGCAACGTGGGCACTATCCGACTTCAGTAATGGTTTAATGGGGTATTAGCTATGAAGGAGTGACTGAGCCATACTTTATTGAAAACGGTATCAAAAAATCGGCACAAGTGTATCAAGATACCAAACTTGAGAAGCTAGTGAAGCCCCTTAACAACACCATGTTCAATAACCAAGAATTGTCCTTCGAGCAAAACTCTGCGCCGGGTCATAAAGCTCGCTCTACGCAGTCTTGGTTGGAAACGAACGTTTTGGACTTCATCAGAGCTGAAGACTGGTCGTCATCTAGTCCCGATCTTAATCCGCTGGATAATGATTTATGGTCAGAGTACGGATTGCCCTAAACGCCATGATAATTTTTATTTTTTTTAAACTACCACACTGTAAAAGTAATTAATGGTATTTGCAATAGAAATGTTTTTCTTTCTTTCAGTATTTATGGCAAGATGTGATGTGTGGTAAACGTGATACCGAGGTATCACGTTTACCACACATCACAGAAAATGTACAAAACAAATGTGTTACGAAATTCAAAAGATTGTTAAAAACGATTGTGTGGTAAACGTTACTATAACATAAATAGCTTTCTTATATATAATGGATACCAAACACTGACAATGGATCGAACTCCCTCAGGCTACTTAATAATATTTTTTGTATCATATTATATAAAATATTGTAACGAAATAAAAAAAAGCCCGCTGAGTTTCTTGCGCTCGTTCTTCTCAGGTCTGGGGTATACTGTTTTTGACATTTAATAAGTGACTTTAAATCCTATTTTGAACAGAAATATTTGAATTCGAATATTTACTTTTATTTATTTTATTCTCATATCATAATGACAAGTAAAACCATAAAACATTACTTAGTGTAATACGGGTGTTCTTTGCCAATTAAAATCAATGTTAGCGTACCTCTATGTATAAATTAGCAAAACGACTATCTTGGATTTATTATAATATTTATGAGTATTGGATTTGATATAACACTATTAACGTTAAGGTTAAATTTCAGCATTAAAAAATAATTTGTGTTATTGTTAGACTTTTGAAGAGGTCATAAAGACCACAAGTTCTCAAGGAAAATAGAGCGAATTAAGGCAAGTTTTATTTTTTAATTTTTATGTTTGTTCGTTAATAATTGGAACCCTATAAGGTTTTAGCTTCTGCCGCCTGCATCCTGCAGGATGTTGGTAACGGTTTGTGTTCAGACTCTAGACCCGTGAACGCAGGTGCTCCCCAAGGTTGTGTGCTGTCTCCTACACTGCTCCTTCTGCATCTCTATAACATCCATTGCTATGCAGATGACAGTACTGGAAATGCCGTGCAATCTGGCCATGCAGGTCTGCCTAGGTAAATCGCGGACAGGTACCGAAAAACATTTTTATCTGAAAGAATCGGGTAAAAAAAAACTTGTCCAATTTAACCTCCAAAAGATCCAAGGTTCAAAAAATCTCATTTACTTTTTGACAACACTTCCCTTAATGACTCGCCTAGTATCGGATTACTGGGTCTCAAAATCCCAAGCGCTTAGATAATTTAAACATAGCAGCGAACTGATAGCCTCTATTTGTAGCAACGCACGCACACGAACACGCAAGAAGAAGCTGTCGTGCACACGTAGTAATAAACGTGGCCTGTTATAACCGTTGTCAAACAACAAGAGGCCCTATCTAGACGTATAAATTATCTAAGTCCGAGCGATTGCCAATTCAAATAATTAATTAAAAAAACGATCTTTAATTGACTGTCAAAAACCCATTAAAATATTAATGCATCAGGCCTGAGAAAAATTGGCGCAAGAAACTAAACGAGCTTCTTTTTTTTACAAAAAATTGTTTAAATAAAAGTTATTATTTAAATAGCGTGAACCCGGTCGCTCCATTCCCAATGTGTGATTCATTGGAAGTCATTTATGTTATAGTAATCTTTAATTTCGTAACATATATTTTGTTTTATTCATTTTCTGGGATCAACTCAACTTATTCGAGTAGTAGGCATTACAAGTTTAAGTTGGTTCCTAGTGCTAATATTATGTTTAAAAGAGTTTCTTAAAAAGTCGCTTATGTTCTTCAATAATTAATTAATATTATAAGATCTAATTTCCTAAGATGGTATCGGATAGCGTTGCCCTTCATTAAGCGTATTCTATGTGTTGTTAGGTCGGTGGCCTTTCACACCAATATAAATACAGAAAATTTATTGAAGTAACTTTACGGAAATCCATAATTATCCAAATGATTTGAGTTTTCCTTAGTGTTAATTCTGGCACGAGACTCGAGATTTTTGCGAGTCAACACGTCCTGAGGATGCGTCGTGTAGAGGCGAAACACGTGTCAAATTGTTTAAAGACAAATATTGGCGAATTAACACTAAGGAAAACTCATCAAATCGTTTGGATAAATAAATCCAGAGCTGTTTTTTTCCTACGTTAATGTGAGAACGGTGGTTCATTACGGTGTCGTAATTAACTTATTAAACATCGCACCGAAGATGACCCAGTCCTGGAGAACCATGAAATGTTCCCAACGGCTATCGAACCCGCTAACCGTCGCGTTCCTTAACAAGCAGACATACGGGCAACGGACTTTCCGAACATTTCAATTCCGTTTTAAAATCACGCAATACAAATAAGTTACATGATAATTATGTAAATAAGAATTGTATTTACATAATAGTTCTATTGTATAGTTCAAACAAAAGATAAATAATTTGTTTGTCAGAAAAATCTTACTCAACTCCGGCACTGAATTCCGCAAAAGCACTCATGAAGATGCGGGTTTATATATGCGATTGATTGATTTAATTTCTGAACTCTGGGATTGGTGGAGTAATAACGTTGTCAATAATATATAAATACAATATTAAGAATACTGAACTCAGCGCGATCACAAGACAACTCACAAAAATGCAAACCCATAAATTCACAAAAAAACAGTTATTAAATTGATCATTTAAATCTAGAAGAAACTCGCCAGATTCTGGTGTTATTTGTTATCTTAGAAACTAAATAATCATTTATTGCCCTCAATAACATTATCATCAAGAGATCTTATAAAATTTTTGCGTTTATTTTGCCAAATTGATTTTTTTTAGAATAACATCTAATTACTATTTATATTTATTGGTATGGAAGAGCGTGGCCTTCTGTCACAAGTGTTCCTTACTTAGTCACGTCCACTTCTATATTTGTACTATTATGTTAATGAAATATATATTTTTAAATTTTTCAAAATATATTCTTGCTTGGTATTCTCTAATAAGTTTAGTAAAAAACTGTGCTATAGTTTGGGCCATCACTATCAGTGTCACATTGACAAAATTGAAAAATTCAAAAACTATTGGATTTTTCTTCATTATTCATGCAAAAAAGCAATTCCGTTAAAACATTAGAAAAACTCATTTTGAAAATAAATGACTCAAAATCACCGTCCCGATTTTACATAATTTAAAAGGGTCTAAATGGTCTTCTGATGCCCCATTCCATGAGACAACTAACTTTTCTCATACCTCGTGTCCTTGGGTAATTACTTCCCCTCCCTTTGCCGTGAACTTTTCAGGGTTAACTTTAGTAATTATAGAGTGAGACCAAGTATTGGTCAGAAATAAAACGGCTTCTACAAATTACTCGAAAGTTTTTTTGAATAGTGTTCTTGCGATCGGTTCTTGAAGGCAGTTCTGTGATGTGAGCCTTATATAATGTTATCATCCATCCGGATTAATCCGGACATCTCCGGACTTTTAGTCTCTAGTCCACTTTTTACCCGGCATTCTAGATTTTCCGGATTTTATTTTAAATAGATTGAATATAGTAATAAAACTAATTACATATATTTAGTAATCTTTATATACAATATTTCTACTGTGCGTGTGTTTGTCACTGAACACCTCCTAAAGGGCTGAACCGATTTAAGTGAAATGTTCTGTGTGTCTTCAGGTGGATTCGAGAATGGTTTAGGTTCACACTTGAACTACCTACCTCATAAACGGGTTGACCAATTTGGATGAATTTTTTGTATGTTCCAGTTAATTCGAGAATGGCTTACATTCACAATTCAGTCCGTATATTACGACTCTTCTGTCCATGTATAGTCTAAGTCAAAGTCAAAAAAATCTTTATTCACTGTAAAACTTTATTAGTTATTTAGTGCAAGTCAGGATGACGTACAAAAGTTACAATAGCATTCAAATGAGTATAACAACATTCATTAACAAAATTTAGAACATTAATTCCAACTATCTTTATCATTCAAATAATCTTTCACATTATAATAGGCCTGGGATGTAGGGATGTTAATTTATTTTTTACGATACATTTAAATTTTTTAATAGGTAATATTTTAATTTCATTTGGGAGTTTATTATAAAATATAACACAATCCACTTTTGTTTTTTATATGTTAGTAAACTCAACCTAAACGGCTAAAATTTAGATAAAATTATTTTGCGTTTTCCAATGAATTTTAAAAGCAAGATTTATTTTGTTTCTAAAAGAAAACTTACAGCTTAATTTAAATAAATTAGTCAGTAAATACAGAAGAAGAATATAAGCTAATTACAAGTTTCCACGGATAGAATTTACAGATGAAAAAGAAAAAAAAACAGTCAACTGGGAGAAAGATAAGTAATAAGGAATACAGGGGGAAAAAATTGCAAAAAATAAATAAATACAAAAGCTATATAATGAGCGGTAAAAAAAGCTAATTCAAATAATGGCAAACGAGCTTCTTAACAAGGTTAAGGAATTATTATTTTATAAGTGTTAAAGAATTCGTTTACCAGTGTTTTACGGATGGTAGTGGCAGTGATGCAAAAAAAGGTAAAAATTCTTATTATTCATACAAATTTTATTCAAGGATAAGGCAGATCTGAGCATATATGAGTTATTTTTTGTTTCTAAATTGTTTTTCTTGGATGTTGCAGATTGGATTCGGCAGAAAGCGCTGCGATCGCATTGTCGAGTATTCAAAAACATTCAATTTTAATTTCAGCATGTTCCGATAGTACGAGCTGCGATCAGGTTCAGAAAAATATTATTGTGTTGAAATAAATCACATTGGTACTAATTGAAACTTTACATTAAGATGTTATTAAGGTTTTGAAAAGATAAGTTAATAATAAGTATCTTTCCAGATTTTCGACATAGATAAACTAACCATACATGGGCACATGAGCGAGATTTTATAATACAACAATCATTGCCAGATTGCGTTGATCCAGATGAAGTTGTCAACTATCCTGTTGAGTTTTTAAATTCACTGGATTAACCTGGAATGCCACCCCATACTTAAGATTGGTTCACCTATAATTTTGCTTAAAAATTTGAATACTCCGAAATTGTGAAATAACTCACCACTCATAAAAATATAATGGATACATTTTTTGAGGCCACTATTTGAGTAGAAAATTTCAAGGTGAAGTTGTACTTCTAGCACGGATCTCAATGATTCCATCAGATTCGCCAATACCATTCAAATGTTTCCAATTTCCAATCCGATCTGTAGTTGCTATAACTAATAAATAAGTCACAAGGTCTAACAATGACAATTTGTTGCTTAGATTTAGAAAATCCGTGCTTTTCTCACGTTAATTATATATTGCGTGTTCCAGATTAAAACTTGGAGTAACTTAACATTGCGTTCAATAAGACAGATTGAGTTTACACATTATAATTGGGTTTTCACTTTAGTCGCAACGAGAGAACAGGCGGCGGGATGACTAAAGGTTGACCCTCCTTTCTTTTTCCAAGATCCCCCCCCTCACCCCACACCCCTCTTATATTTATATATTATATATCTATGTATACATATCTATGTATTTATTTACCTTAGTTTTAAGTTAGTTTTAAGTTCTAGTCATTAGTCTTAAGTTAGGTTAAGTGATAGCAAATAGCCAGGTTTTCCTAGTTTCCTGGATTTTCCCCCACAAACCACATGTATTAGTTTTTTAAGCATAATAAAGTTTTATCCCTCAACACGTAGATAGGGTTGTACAAATAAGTTTTTCTGATACCTACATATATAAGGCTTAATTGTTAATTGCTTTAATAAGTAGATTATAAGTAATTTTGTATATCTACATTAATATCAAATATAGAAATTTGGATTTTTCTTTGACTTAAAGTTGACAGAAACATTTAATCGAAAGAATTTGAAGTGAGACTTTATATTTGTTACTTTAAGAATGAAATATAAAACAATTGAAACTTAATCGAACATCTAACAGCGATGGCAACACAGCTTGAAGTATTAGCGAGTGGACGATAATTGTGAGTATTTGATCATTGCGATCGTATCGCTTACAAAAGCTTACACAATACTTTCGCTATCAACTCGATGTATCTTTACATTCATTACTACGTCTAGTTCTTTTGTTGAATTGAATTGTTATTTGAACTGTATGAGAAATGTTACGCGGTCAAACGACATATTGATATTTTTTGTAGGACACGATGTCGTGATTAAGTATTTTGATTCTCTTGCTGTTAGACAACCGACAAAAACAGGCCAGGTTTAATACTTTAGTGTGCGTACATTGTAGCGTAGGAACAACTCGAACTGAATTATCTTGGATAAGAGACCAGTGCCGTTCTACGTGCTTAGGCCACCAACCAGTGTCATATGTCAATCAACAGGACGATTGACATCTATCGAGTGTTGCAACAATTCTGAGGGGAAATGCATTGTAATGGGCAGTCTCAACTCGCAATTATTTGTTATACAAATATTAACGATATCATTACATTAATAAAAAAGATAAAATTGAACAAATACAGAAAAAATTTACGAGATTTTTAAATTATAAGTTCAGAATTCCCAAAACAGATTACAAGACTCGGTGTACTCGATTTCATCTCCTACCATTAACACTCCGTAGATCCATGGCTGATATTACGACTATTATGAAAATTGCTCAGGGTAAGATTGACAGTCCAACCTTGTTATCTAAAATAAACCTCAATATACCGTACCAACATTCTAGAAAAAAGAATCTCCTCCATATTCCACTCATGCGCACAAACTATAGATCACACGCCTTTATACCACGTACTTCGTATAATTTTAACAAACTAAAATCATCCGAAATAGATCTTTTTTGTTCCAGTTTAGGTAGTGTTAAGAAACATATTATACAAGATTATTTGCAAGTCACAGAAAAGTAATACAACGACAACATAATATATGTATACTTTAAGTCAATTTAAATTGCAAAAAAGCGTAGTTAACTAGTACATAGTAATGCCTTTAATTAGTTTAAGCATTTGTAAAAACGTAAAAAAAATACTATTTATTTACATTTAATACCTATTTGTGGAGGCTTTTAATTGGCCTATATATAAACATGTAGATATATGTTTTTGTATTGACGGCTGTTAGCCACCCTATGAAAATAAAATAAAATAAACATAAAATAATCAATGGTAAAAACGCTCCAACGGAACGGATCATAAATATTTATACTAATTATATCTGTGTAATCAATGTGTTATTTTATATTATCATTATTGTTGTGTTTATATACTTCGTTAAATCCTTAGTGACCTCGTTATCAAATTCTCAAGAGCAAACGAACTCTTTATATATTATAATATATACAAATTAACACGTGATATAGATTCACGTTCATATTAATTAATACATCAATCAGGCTTTTCAATGTCACATAACTGTTTCTCAATTAATGACATAAGTGTATTATGATAACATTATAATTATAAAAACATCTCGCAAATATTGTTTTTCCATATTAATTAAATAACCCGCGCCCGCTCATTGTATCAATTCTCATATTATGTAATGAAATGTGATTGACTGTATTATTTGTATTACTAACTAACAGTTACAACATGGTGGAACAATGGTGATATTAAATAAAACACGGCTGAAACATTATCCGTAATCATAACTACAAAGCTGTGGAATGAGGTTCCTTGTGCGGTGTTTCAGGGACGATACGACATCGGTTCCTTCAAAAACAGCGCGTACACCTTCCTTAAAGGCCGGCAACGCTCCTGTAATTCCTCTGGTTGAGATTGTGGGCGGCGGTGATCACTTAACAACAGGTGACCCGTACTCTCGTTTGTCCTCCAATTCCATAAAAAAACAAAAAATCATACAATCAACAAAAATAACATCAAAGTTAATTATTAAAATTCAGAAATTTTCAAACAAACAAGTTATATATTTAAAAAAAAAAAAAACAATATTTTAATCAGCCCCATGTGGGCGGTACTCACCAACGAGTTCTGAACAAGTAGCGCTGCCTACGCTAGCGCGGCTACTAGATTACTTACAGGAAGTATTCTAGTAGTCGCGCTAGCGTAGCGTAGCACGAAAAGAATATTATGGAAAATTGATTTCTTTAGGTGAATAACGAATTTTTATGATAATTACATTTAAGTAACTCTGCTCGTGCGTTCATTTACGGTCGCCATTGAAGGTCCACATTGTATATCTAATAGTAGACACTTATGTAAACGTATATAAATGTTGATACTTTTAAGCAGGTTCGTGGCCACGCCCTAGTCGTGTGTGCTAATCACTATTGTTTCTTTCCTCATTTAAATATCATCGAATATAAGCTTGGTTGGTTCGCTAACATAAATATTATATAATCGTATATGTATCGGCATTTTTTAATGAGAAAATGTGACGAGACTTGCAAGACTTTGATCTTAGTATTTTTATTTACTCAGTAATTTAACAGGTACGATACCCTTCAAACTGAAACACAATAATGCTTGTTCATTTCACCATAGATAGTGACAATAACACAATAGATTACAACAACTCATGAAAAACGTCATGAAAATACATCAGTTCGTAAAGGGGCCTTGACATGTGGAGAAGGACTGATAAGAAACTTCCAGCGCATCTTTTAAATAATATAATAACTTAGCCTATTTAATATTATATCATACAATTTTAGATGGTCTGCGCAGATCCAGATAAGAACCATGCATCATATCATCATGCAAGCCTTCGATATATTTACCACTTGAAGTTTTGCTGTCTTCTTAAACAGATATATGTTTATTTCTTTGGCCTTATATTTTTATTTGTTTATTTTGATTAAAACGGTTACAATACCAATTTCTTTAATGAAGTACATTGCTATTGCTAGTCGCTATTATGCAAGGACTACAACAAAGTTGGAGCAGCAACTGCACCAACACTTCAAGTCTGTTAGTAAGATCACAGTCTACGGGGCGACTAAGTAATTTTAAGACTCGCGGCACGGGCGCCGCAGTGCGTGTTACCGTGTGACACGCGGTTACCGCCAGGAGACGGTGATTTCTGCTACGACTATAATTGTCAGGTGTATACAATCGAATCAGCACATTATGAATATCAGGGGCATCTTTTAAGCCCCGGCTAACTTTAAGCAAGGTAGTTGCTGCTCAGCAAAAATTAAGAAAGATTGCCCGGGAGGTGTTAATGCATACGCCATAACCTCACCTTGATGTCCACCTGTTTCGGTCTCTACAGAGATCTCTACGCAGCGTCAGGTTATCATCAAGAGAGGATCAATAACAATAAAAACGCTGTGCAGAAGTCTTAATATTTCTGGAAAAATGGTAAATGGCCCACCGGGAAACCAGCGCTGGTTTCAGCAAACAGTCTCAGTAGACACCAAATGATTGCGACAGTGAAGTGGCAGTTAGCAAGCAGGGCACATAGTTCGAAGAATAGTTCCACGTACCGGAAGACGCAGTGTTAGACGGACCCTCACCAGATGGACCGACCGCGACGATCAGATCAAGTTCGCCGAAATACATTAAATGAGGGCAGCGCTGGACCGATCGTCGAGATCTTTGGGAGAGGCCTTCGTCCAGCAGTGGACGTCTTCCGGCTGATGATTATGCTGCACACTGAATTGAGATCATTTTTTGTAACGTGTAGTATTCATATGACAGGTTTTTTTTTGTTGTTTATTATTTGTATCTTTCATAAAATATTTTAAGTAATTTGTATTTACGTGTACTTAAAATGATTTCCGTTTTAAATAAAAAAAAAATCTTCTAAATAAACTTTGATAAAATGTCTTCTTCATATTTAAAGCAATGAAAATCTTTTACCAGTCTATTATATAAACACGTAACTTAACAGTAATCTTCATCAAATTCACAAACCTTGTCGTAAACAACTTTCTGAAAATTTAACCATATGAACTCAACCTATTTTTAAAATAAAAAAAATCTGTGGTAACCTTGGGCGAAACAGTTTCACAAGAGGTAAAAGCGATCTCTATTATATCAGATAAATATTCGCGTATGTATTCAACATAATTCATGTCACGGCTGACCACATGTGGGGTGAATCATCAATGAAATATTTCACTGGCGTAAGTTGCACCTGATAACGGAAGCGACTAAATATTTAAACCACAGAGAACAAATATAACGGCTATGATGCACCTTTTTTAACCCGCCGGTACAATGTTATAACTACACTAGATGGTTTCTGGTGCGCGTCGCTTTATCTACAAATATAAATTTTCAAAATTTCACTGGAATTCCACAAATCGCTTGGAAATCAACGGAACTGAATCTTACAGGGATTGAATTGCGAATGGTTAAAAGATAAAATTCACTTAAAGTAAGAATCAATTTAAGTCTAATTTCGTTGGAAGGATTTCCACCGCGCGTATAAAAAATATATCACAAACGTCACCTTATGTTCATTAAACACAACTTATCAAAATAAATTTCAGTTATAATAAATTCTTTGGAAGGCTTCTTTGCAAGGGCTGCAAAGGGCGCCGTAGCTAGTGATATTACTGGGCACGGATTATAATCCCTACCACGGGTTGAAACTAAGTTAATTATAGTAATATTAAGTGATGTTGGTTGCTTTTTTTAATAAAAATTATAATATCACCAAAGAAACGAGTGCAATTACAATGCTTACCGCTCAGAACTTAGAGTTTAAAAAATATGACATGCAACTGAGTACTAGCTGTTGAAATATCATCAAAATGCGTTTTATTATTGTCAAGTTATTCTTTAGCTTACGCGATAAGTTTACTGGCGAGTTGTGACAATGTTTTTGACCAAAGATGCAATTGTAAATAAATCATAACTTAACGACTGGGCAAGTAATAGTTAAGTTAACCTATCATTGTTTAACTTCATTATTGTTAACTTCGCATGTGATTTTCAAAGGAGCGCTGTAATACAATATGTTTGGTGTTTTTGTAATTTCATCACAAGTTTGTTGAAGCAAGAGAATCACGTTCAAAGATAACGTTAGTTACATACACACAGACAAATACAGACGAACCTAATATAATACGTATATTATTATCTTATAAGTGTATTTGCTTCCATAAAATAATTTACAGTTTGTTTTCAGACTCTAGGTCTCTCTCTAATTCTAGTTATTTAATAAATTGAGATAATTGGTTTAAGTATTCACTGATAACCAGGTGTTAACGGTTCCCTCTGGACTATCACTCGACACATTGATGTGGTTATAGAAATAATTCAACGACAATTTAGGATTGTGATTTAAAATTGACATCGGTGGATAAAAGAGATAATACAAGCTGGCGTGAAGCAACAAATAACACTAGGAGACCAGAACGTAACTAACTATAATAAAATCACTGACAGTTACAGGTCAGACGAAGGTAGCTGCTGTTATTACTAGAGAAGCCTTTTCAAATGAAAATAATACGAACGCATAAACTTTATCCTAATATTATAAACTTTATTATAATCTAGTTCTGTAAAGTGCAGAGTTTGAAAGAGAAGACAGTCGCAATTTGTTAGACTTAAAGTTCTTGCGCAATTTAATTGATAGCCCAGACTTGTTCGTGACACTTTGTTTTAATGTATCTCGACGTACCTCTCGAAGCCCACGTCCATTTTTTGCACTAAAGTTAATATATACCTGCCTCGGTACAAATTCTCCAGCCGAGCGAATGTCAAAAGATGAATATACATATAATAAGTGAACATAAATAAAATACCAGACTCGGACATATTTTGTGCCGATAGTGAATCAATGTCGAATCTTACATTTGATACATATGTATGATATAGTAAGAAATAAAACAGTTAATGAATGAATGAAGTCAAGACATTTTATTTACATTTTCATTTACAGTTGGATATGATACTCAATCGAAATATTGTATTTTTTCATCTCATTTTTCTTACTCTCTTCTTTAATCTATGGTACATAAACCGGACAAGTGCAAATCGGACTCCCACCGAGGGTTCCGTACATATTATTGGTATTTTCTTCGTCATAAATTGAAAACTATATATAGATTATAAAAATAATTATAAATTGTATATGCTTTTGCCGATGAAGCTTTTTCATACGATACCTTTTTCATACGATTTTTTACGTTAAATTGGAGGTTTGATTTTTTCACAACATTATTACAATAAAAAGATACTACAAGGGTTTCCTTTTTTTTCTTTTGAAGGTACGGGATCCTAAAAATGATGACTCTTACTCAGAACTTTGCAGAGAAGTTCCTAGTCACGCTGAGGGCCGTGGAAACTACGTCATCACCGTACGAACGATGGTACGGAACCATTCGTGTGCCGATTCAGTTCGCGCTTTTCCGAATTTATTATAAAACTTACGAAATTAACAAGCAATACAATTATGCGGGCGATCATACAAGGCTCATCGGGTGGTTTATGTGCAGGTCGGTACGAGAGATGTCCCAGAAATAAATTACTTATTTTACATGTTTGACCTCATAGTTTTCACTTTTGAGTTCATATTTTACTTAAATATTATGTCAAGTTTGTATGATCGATAAAATTGATTCATGACTCACTTGCTGATAATTTCTTTAAAATCATAAAAACAGTTACTTGTTAATGTTACTACCCGGTTAACCTATCTCTGACGTCGATGACGTCACATCGTCACTTTCTTACGGTGTGCATAACAAGCATCACTAAATAATATCCTAATATTATTATTAATAAATAAACAAAGATTTATTTTTTCTCTATTATAGATTGATGTAATGTGTAGTGTTGTGACTTTGATTATTATTATATTGATGAAATATCAATATAAAGAGTATTTATTTTTCTGGAAGTTCTATTATAGTGACACAAAACAACAGAACTATTAACACTAGAAGTCAAACAGTAACAATGAAAATTTCAAAAAGAAAACAGTAGCACAAATATATCACGACATGTACTTAACGGTAATGAAATTGGAAGCCGTACTAACGCAACAGGACGAGCGCGAGGAGGTGAAAGGGGAACAGGGGGGTCACGTTCCATCGAGGTCCAGAGATAGTATGACAATGTGTTTCTAATATATGTTCAAGTGAATTTCGACCTACTTCTTTATTATATACTATACGATCATGCATGAATTGCATGGTTTGGTGTTGCAGATATCATGAGCGGGATATTTTTCATCAGGTTTCTTAATAAGAAAAAGTGACGAGACGAGGAAAACATTCACTTCAGACATGGCCCTACCCATTACAATCCAGTGCCGCTCAGGATTCTTGATTGAACCCAAGGCACTTTGAGACATAAGATGTTAAGTCTCATCAGCTATCTAGACGCTATCCTGTCCAAAAAAGCCCCTGACTGTTAAAGCAATTGAGCTTTCCAATTTCAATGTCAAAAATACTTTTTTGATATAAAATTAAATACGGATACTGACCTACGTCAATCACTAAAATTACAATTTAAAAACAGTCAAATGTCACAATAGTTTATGCATAAAAATATAAACTGTGTTAAAAAAAACCTGTACGATAGTTGACTCGGTGGTGTTACAATAATACCATGAAACGTTGCACAAAATGTATTGGAGTTTGTGGCGGTCACGTCGAGCAGAACCTGCGGTTTTAGAACGCCGAGCAAGTGGATATGATAATGAATTAAGTATTTAAAATACAAAATTTTCGTCGATTGTCGCCCCCTGCCCGTCACCCGCGCGTCTATCGCAGGTAACATGAATGAAATGGTGGGGTGTGGGCGGGGTAAAATGAAAATGGTCGTAGGAAGAGGCTCTTTTTTTTTCACTTTTTTTAAATTAGATTATTTCTAATAAAATTTATGAACGATGCGGGATTCAAACCCGTGACCTCACAACCGCTCGAGTGACGTAAAGTTGATAAATCTTGACATGTCTTTGTTCAACTCTCGGGTCTCAGACAATGTACTTATTTAAAAATAATGCAATCTAGTAAAATAGTATATGGTTCCGCCATTAAATATTGATAAAATAACGTAATACTATTTAATTCCATATGGTTATATAATGTCGTGAACGTAATCATAAATACTTTGTTTCATCTAATTCAAAGAATTAAAGTTGAAACTTATTTACATAGTTCGGAGATCTTTTTCAGGATAACACAATCACGCACTCTCCAGAACATGGTCATCAGGTCATTATTTGTAATTTAACCCACGTTCATGTCTGGCAATGCGAAACAAACTAAATCGCAAAAAAATTGAGAGTTCTAATTTTTGAGATTTTAAAATTTGACGTCACAAAGTTTTTAAGCTCCCTGTCGCTTGTGACATTTAGTTAGGCCCCTTCCTCCCTCCTTAACGAATGCCTTCATTTATGGATGGCCTCTAAGGCTGAAATGTAATTGCTATGATTAAGCAGATTATATGTACTTCATATATCATCATCGTCATCATCAGCCGGAAGACGTCCACGCACATTTCATATATATTTAATCCAAAACAAATTTTTGAATTTGAATTTTTAAAGAGACTAATTACTTTCTGAGAGACAACGGCACAAGAAACACTCCCACTTGTCTCTTTTCTCTTTTAAAAAAACAATTCATATAATATTGTTATCAAGTAATTTAGATATTCTGTAAGTAAGTAAAAGTCAATATTCAGTTATTTTTTATGATATTAAATCAAGGTCAAAGGTAAAAAAATTACACTTGTGAATTTTAAAATTTGTAAAATAATAATAAATAAAAAACGAGAAGGTTGACATTAATGTAATAAGTTACAAAAAGCTCATTGCTACTCCTTTGAGTCAATATTTACAGCTTCATCTCATTATAAATTTCAATAATTACAATTGATGCAACACAAATACTTAACGTTATTTATAGTAGTTGCATCAATCCACATAAACTGTACGTTAATGAAGGTAACATTATTTAAATATTAACGAAATATATATGTCAGAGTCAGAAATCCAATGACGTCCAATGACAAGGGTAAACCAGCCACCACAAGTAGCGCCCGTTTATGAATATGACGCGTAGACCAGCCATCACCACCCTCGACAATAAAATCACACTCCTAGTTACTACAAGTTACTACACTTACTGTCTTACTAAAAAAACGCAATGTAAAGTTACTCAAAGTTTAAATTACTTCTCCCTGTCAAGTAATTCTGTAGTGACCAAAGTAAGATAAAGACAAAATGTTTTAAGCTTGGAATATCTTTAGTTCGCGTTTATGAATAACACAGATAGAGTTTAGAGGCGATTAACTAAACAATGAACTTAACTGAAGCATGCGTAACACATATTTTATGACATGACTCAGTTAGTCAGACCTTAGTTTGCTTCATGCTATAATTGAAACGGCCTTAAAATCACTACTATTAAATAATCTCGGTTTAATCCGTATCCTCTTTTAATAATATAAAACTACTAGTTGTTAACGGCGACTTCGTTCGTACCTAGTCTTGACATAAATACTGAAACAAATAAAAAAAAATCTATTTGATATAACATTTATTACTTTTATAGTGTGTTACTTTAATACATAAATATAAAACAATTTAAAATATGAAAAGTTTATTCGAAGTGGTCTCCATTGGCGGCAATAGAATCCTTTAAATGTTGAGGCCAGGATTGTTTTAGGGACTCCAAATTATCATCGTATATCTTAGAGCAAGCCGTACTCTCTAAATCTGACCACAACTCATAATCCAGCGGATTAAGATCGGGACTAGACGACAGCCAGTCTTCAGCTCTGATGAAGTCCGAAACATTTGTTTCCAACGAAGACCGAGCTTTATGACCCGGCGCCGAGTCTTGCTGGAAGGACCATTCTTGGTTATTGAACATGATGTTGTTAAGGGGCTTCACTACTTTCTCAGTAATGGTATCTTGATACACTTGTGCCGCTGTTTTGAAACCTTTTTTTAAAAGTATCATGGCTCAGTCACTCCTTCATAGCTAATACCCAACCAAAACCATCATTGAAGTCGGAACGAGCCCACGTTGCACTCTGTCGACTATTTAGGAAGCTTCCTTAGACCTTTGAGCATAATAACGGTAACTTTGTTTGTTAAAATGTTGCTCAGTTGTAACAATTTTCCCACCCGTAAACAAAAAATTTCTGTGACCCCCCTTTGCGTACCGCTTCAATAGTTGTTTCAATTTTACCATTTCATTCTTTTTTAAATTATCACTTAAGAAATAGTACGTCTCTTATAGCCTGCAAGTCCTAAGTTATCTTTTAAAATACGCGACATGTTTCTAGGTGCTATCTTCATCTCCCGAGATTTACTGCTTTGACCACCTTTTTCGTACGAACACTACGTGGACGGTTAGATCTTTTTATGTCACAAACAGAGGAGGTCTCATTGTACATATTAATAGCCCGGTATACAAACATTATACTAATACCAAGCGTATGGAGAGTTTTAAAAATTACATTTGGCTCCATACCTACTTTGTGTAATGACATCACAGCGATTCGGTTCTCTTTATCACCCCACTCTATTTTAATATAGCAAAATATTGTACAATGTATTGGCGCCATCATAAGAAAACTCTATGAACAATCATATAAAAATTACAGATTCCAAATTCAAATGTTATATTTTGATAATTTTTAATCGTAACAGTATTCAGGGCCAGACTATATATATATAAATTAATAATAATAAAATTGACTCACTTTTACACAAATTTTCTTTCCCCAAACTAGGCATAATCTGTACTATGGGTTCAAGAGAACGATATTATTTGATACAATTTTTTTTTTATTATAATATACCTACTTAAACATACATAAATGCTTACAAACATCTATGACTCGGAAACAAACATCCATATTCATCATATAAATGTTTGTACCTAGCGGGATTTGAACCCGGGACCGTTAGCTCAGTAGGTAGGATGACATCGGTCACATCGTCAGGTCGTCGATTTAGGAGGCTTGACATTGACATGACACTTATGTGCGAAAAAACTATTCTCTTGCAGTATCGATCGTTCACGATATATGTTGGCAGATGAGTCGAGATTGCATCCCAGAGGCTATATAAACACTTTCACTGAGAGGTCTCGCGAGTCTCGTGTGTACGCTGAACGCACTCCGACCCATCGAGCCGCGTTGTGTGTTAGTGTGTGTGACAGTTCGCTGTCGTGTTTATTTTACTACTAGGTGAGTTATTCTACAAAAATTTTGAAGAAACTCCTCTGAAATCTTTTTGGACTTCAAAGTAGGTTAAATTTTTCAGGGACTTTTTATTTGTAATAAAGAAATATTTAAACCTGTATTTTTTCTAATGTAAAGATATTTTACTAAATTAAAGCTTCGTTATCTCTGGGGCAAGAAAAACATCGATTCATTTCACTTTAATTGAAATATATTATATTAAAACATAATATAGTAAGGAGTCTCTATCGCCAGCGGTATGACGACAAAAATTTTCATACATAAGACATCAACGCGTTTGTATTGGTGTTTCTTCTAATAATCTTGATATCTACTTTATACAAATAATATATATATATATATTCATTTTCTGCATAGAATATTTACTATAACAGTTTTAATTAATATATTTTTAAATTTATAAAATTTCAAACAGACTATAAAAATAAAACGAAAAACTTTTAAATTTCTTTACACATTTGTAGGAACCGCTTGGATATTAAACAATAACAATAAAATGACGTGATGATTAAATTTAAGATGTTAAAAATATTATCTTTAATTTAATAAATATTGATAAGTTAATATTATTTTATAAGCATCAATATATCTAGGGCATAATTTAATAGAGCTGTAAGTTATTAAGATATATTAATAAGGGGAAAAGTACTTAAATATATATATATATGATACAAATTTAAATATCTTTTTTAAATAACGTTAAATTATATAAAGGAATTTAATACAAATGGTTTATGTAGTTCGTGTCTGAAATTTTTGGTTTTATTATGATCGCTGAAGACTGATATCGTAAAGAAATCAAAAACGTTAATTGTCAAAAATCGTAATACAATTGGACGTAATCCCAGAAAAACGTTCAAAACCATGATGATTATATCAAAATTGAGTTAAGAACACAAAACTGGTTACGTGATCCATATTAAAGGACTGACAAAAAATGGCAGCCCTACTGTCACTCTTTAAATGACATCATGACTTAGTAACCCAACCCACATGTATGGAATATACTAATATTTAATAAAATTTAAACACGAATTCCTTAATACGAGATTTTTGTGGCTTGGAACGTTTTTCAGGAACTACGTCCAATTATGATTTCCATTTTTCTATCAAAAAATCTCACTAAGTTTACAGTAATACTAATAAGAAGTTTGAAAATTATGGTACTACTCAATACCCATACATTTATCATTATAATTAATTAAATTACTTTTAATAATAAATACTATTTCATAATATCTATACGTGTATATTACCAGTGCGTAATCTGAAGTTTAATATGTAATCTCGAAGCTCATATAATATTCAACTTGCGATGTATTTACTCGTCGGCAAGCAAAGGTCAACCGCGCATCTGTTTTAACCGCATTTATTGAAATAGCACGATGTTAGGTCGTTATATTAGATTATTTATTACAAATACTTTTATAAGCTTTTATACGACTTTGAATTGTGTATAATATATTTATTGAAATACTGATCTGATGTGTTCATAGGGATCAGAATAAAATATAGTGACCTTAGACATTTTTATCATTGAGACTGTGACACCTGTGAAAGCGTCGAAAAAAAAATTTGACGGTTAACCTCTATTTTGAGCAATATCACACACAAATCGCGAGTGTAAGACGTAGCTTATCACGCACACTAAAATAATAAGCCTGGCCTATTTTTATTGGTTCTCTAGCAGCAAGAGGCTCTAGATCTATCTAGACGTATAAATTATCTATGTCCTGGTGAAAATGCTACAGTAATGTAGCACATCTCACATCACTGTCGTAGGCAGGTTAACAAATTTCGTCGTGATCATTATCGTATGTTAAGTGACTCTCAAACAAGTAGTTGTCATTGGACTCAGCGCGTCATGTCAAAAATTACAAATAAATGACGATATTTTCTGACTGAAATAATCTTATATACCTACTTTTACTTTATCGTATACTATTTTCTATAATTTTTACTACTAAAACTGTTTTTGATTGTTTATGTACTGCCCCAGATGAACATAGACATAGATTTGGAAGTGTTCATATACTGCCCAGATGAACATAGAAATGTATTAAGAAATATTCATTTACTGCCCCAGATGAGCATAAAAATCGGATTTGAAGTGTTCATGTACTGCCCTGATAAACAAAGAAATTGATTTTGAAATATTCATTAATGTATGTTGTTTATGTATTGTCCCGGTGAACGAGGTGCACGAGGAATGTTCTGTGAAAAATTGGAGGTTGTAATTATAGGCAAATATGAAGATTCCTTCCTAAATCGTAGGATGATGGATGCAGTGAGATGTAATAGGGAACGTATCGCATTACGCTCCGCTTTTAGCCATTTTGTGTTGCGTTATGACTTTGATCATATTGACAATGTTTATCACATTGAGATTGTTGATTTCACCGTTCTGTCACTTACTTACTTAGAAGAACATTAAAACAAAAAAAAAATAAGCTTTATTGTTAAAATAATGAATATATAGTAAAACTTCAAACAAGTGATTATCATAGCAGAAATGCTTAATATACTAAGGTTAATATGAAAGTAAATCAATAGGTAGTAGATATGGGACAGTTAATCCAAGTATTTAAAAATAGAACAATTATTTTAATGTTAATAATAATTATAACAATATTAAAACGCAAATGTTTTAACTTTACTTTATTTTAGTCTTACGTCTTATTAACTGAACCGAGTATCATAAAATTGCTCAAACATTCTCAAAGGCTACAGAAATTGATAAGGGGTATAATTTTTCCCTAAATTTTCAGGTCTGATTTGATAATAAAAACAATCTTAAATTGATCTCGGAATATTTAGGTTTAAACTAAACGATCGGTTAATATTACTCCAAATAACATAGATGTTTGTTTCCAAATATACAGAAAAGAAAATTACATGATGTGGTTGTTATAATGTTTTTTATTTGTCAATTATGATTAATTAATAATTATTTTAACTTTTACATACGAATGGTACACTCTCGCCCTATAACCAAGGTCATTGGCATGAATTACCGTCTCAAGATACTAAGTGTTGTACGAAATTTAAAGCAGACAAAGTCACAGGCAAAACAGAGTAATCAATCATATAAGTAGTTAGCCATTAACCTTAACTCTAACATTGAAGGGCAAATTTTGGGATAAAGGTTAATGTGGGCCATAAAATAATTTTGAATGTAAGAAATTTCAATATTAGTGAAGCTTGAATCACGATTAGTTTAAGATAAACCAATCCGTGGCCTGTGTGCCCTTTGCATGAAGGCTTTAACTAAATACCTTAGCTTATGCAGCTAACGATCATTTAAGATGATACAGTCATTAGGTTGTTTAATGTTTAACTTTAAAGATTTTTGTTAAGTGTTTTGCATACATTCAATGGTATCATTTGATAAAAATTATAAAAGGCATAAAAGGTATCTATTTTCTCAAAATTGATTCCTGTAGAATTAATTTTGATGTCATTTCGAACACTTCACCGCTTTGAAAACAAATGGTGTTCTGAGAGAGAAGATGCGGGCAAGAAACTCTGCCAGCATTATTTTTTGCGCTCTTTAATAAAAAAAAACAATATACTTTCAATAATATAAAATACTTTTGATGTCATTAGTTAAATTTACTAGCTGGTGACCGGTGCGCTTCACGTCACCTGAATAAATGCATATCTACAAAATTTCATGTCAAAATTAAAATACCTTTTTTGTGAATTTCGAAATTTCTAGAAATTCAATCTTTACTACAATTATTTGGTTGTTTCCTTTTCCTATAAAATAATTAGTAGGGTCACGAATCGAAATAAAAACTATCCTATGGTGAAACTGCAGTCTGCACAATTTAATTAAAATAGGTTCAGTACCTTAGAAGTTCATCGTCAAATAACGTGATATGAAATACTAATATCGAGTAATCTATATAGTCATATTATTACTATATAGTCACAAGTAGGTACTGGCAGCGGTGTCTTTTTCAGCCGTGATATATAAATGGGCAAGCATTATTATGTAGGCTAAGTTGTTACATGATTTAAAAGATGGACTGGGAGTTTCTTATCAGTTCTTCTCCTCGTGTCAAATGCCCCATTCCGAACTGATATATGTTCCTGAATTGTTGCAAGTGTTGTTGCAATATTATGTTATGTTAATGTCACTAAGACCTAAGGTTAATAAATATATTTCTATATCTATTAGGAATTGAAGCATGTTCGTTGCTGTCATAAAATTGCTTGATTTTCGTTCAGTGGCAAAGTTTAACCGTTGTTTGTACAGAGACCAAAGATATTTGCATTTGATAAACAGAAGCGTAAGTCTTGTAATATGTTAATATTTGCAGTTTCGATTTCAGGTCAGAGTATTGAAATGTAATGTCAAGTGTTCAATATGTCGAATTACTTCATTACACTCGGATTATATTTATCAATGATCATCTATATAGCTCAGTGGTTAGTAACCCTGCCTACTGAGATAAAGGTCCGGGGTTGTAATTCCGGTAGGTGTAAATATTTATATGATGAACATGGATGTTTGTTTCCGAGTTATGGATGTTTATATGTATTTATGTATGTGTAAGTATGTATTTTGTATTTAATATATCGTTGTCTTGCACCCATCGTACAGACAATATGTTGTTTTACAATATAATTAATTGTGTAAGAGTGCATCAATGTTATAATTAATTTTATATCTATAAAAGACCCCAGAGAGATCTCTCTGGGGTCGGTCCCTCGTGTCTGAGGATCGAAGTCATAATTATGGTTGCATCTTGAGCGGACGATCTGCCTCCACCAGATTCTGTCCAGCACGTCTCTCTTTTGTTCTGTCCAATGTGCACAATTTGGATGATGAGTCTTTAATTTGGTCAGTCCATCTTGTTAGAGCACGGCCGCGATCTGTTCGCTTCGGTATTTACAACCACAATTTATTTATACTGTGTGTCGCTTCATGTGGCCAAAATGTAAAATAATACATTGTCTGAATATCAGTAATTTAGTTCAAGTCAATTAATACAAAATAGGGCTTATAATTTCAAAACCAACCTAAAATCAAAATTAATTTTAACGCTAAATCAATAGTATCAGAGCTAAATTAATGCTTAGTATTTTATATATTTTATCACGTGTAAGATAATTAAAATTCTTAAATTATAGGAAATCAAATTTAAATTGTTTTGTCACAAAGTTAATTTAAATATGATACTTTAACAACATCATTAAGATCCGGTTCGCTATAGGCCTTGCTTGAGCATAATATAGTGTATTTATTATGGTAACGTAATAATATTATGTAGAGGATGAGAACACTATTATAAATAAACAATATCAAATATATAATCGTTAGTTAGGCTGAGTAAAATATTGAATTACGTCTTAAGCAACTTCTACAATAACATCATTGTCTATGGTTATAAAGTGCCAACCTTTGTACAGGTATTGGCAAGAAGTCAAATATTTTTTTCTAGTTATGAGCCAAAAAGACACGGAACCGATATTATCATTGTAGGTTAACTGATTCCTTCGCTGTGTTATATGTGTCACAACTTTATAATTCAGAATGATCAGACAACTAGACAATTTCAGGCAAATTTTTTTTTAAATCTATTTCATTTAAAGTTAAAATTAATTTTTATGTCGCTTAGCATATTAATAGTCTGAATAAAAGGCTCATTTATGTTGATATACACAAAGTATATCATTAACTATAAATTGATATGAACATTGTAGCAAATTTACGGCCTTACAAATAAACTTGGCATAAAGTTATAACTAAGCATAAGCCAAGAATATGTAAAATGTTTACAAATAGACATTTTACTTACGAATGGATTGGTCGGACGTATAACGTTTCCCGCGTTTATTTGCAAGGCAGCTTGTCATTCGGAAAACTTCAGAATTATCATTGTAGTGACGGTGATGTCAACAATATTGTAAACATTTTGCATTTTCTTTGTTTATCATCAACTTAAAAATACCAAGTTTATTTGTAAGGCCGTTAGAGTTTAAAAGTTTAATTTCAACTATTTAAACAATATAATTCAGAAGGTTGACGTTACTGGCAGGAGATATCCTGGGACTCCTCTCAGTATGGGCGGGGGGACACCACAAGGAACACCACGAATTATATAAAATTTACTGTACCAAATGTTAATGTATGTAAATGTTTGCGAGTGTTTTGTTAAAGAGGTTATAAAACTGGTGGAATCTGCTATATTTCTTGGTATTACTCTGGATTCCAAATTACAATGGGGCCCCCATATTGAAGGATTGGTGAACAGACTTAGTTCTGCAGCATACGCGGTTTAAAAGATTAGACAATTAACTGACATATATACGGCGCGACTTGTATACTTTAGTTACTTCCATAGTATTATGTCCTATTGTATGTTGCTGTGGGGCAGTGCTGCCGATAATAATACAATATTTGTGCTACAGAAGAGGGTTATTCGCGCTATTTATAACCTAGGTCCTAAATAATCATTGAGAGCTAAATTAAAAGAAATTTCCATTTTGACTGTTGCTTCTCCATATAATATTGATAATGTTGTCTGTACATAGGCACATAACCATAATGTTAACACCAGGAACAAACTTATAACTACTACTCGACTAAGTCGCGTAGTAAATCTTTTCTAGAGCGTTGTATATGCTTTTACAACAAGATCCCAGATAATGTTCAAAAGAAATGTACTTAATACGAAATTCAAACGAATTATTAAAAAACGATTGTGTGGTAAAGGATACTATAACATAAATGACTTTCTTAATGATACCATAGAATGGAGCGACCGCCCACAGGCTATTAAAAAAATAATTTTATTATTCGAACTTACTTTATAACCTTATTTTATAAAAAACTAAGCCCGCTGAGTTTGTTGAATGGATGGTAGTTTTTTTTGAGTTTCAAGAAGTGGTGTCACATCCTATTTTGAATAAAAATATTTGAATTTGAATATATATTGGTCACAAAACAAAACAGGCAAAGGTCAAATATTAAGACATCGTTTATTTGTGCTTTATTTTATTATAGCACCGCGGGGCTAAATAACACTATATTCTGAGCCACAAATAACATATTATATTAGCAGTGATCCTAATCTTAAATATAAAACAGTAATAAATATATGCTAATTAATGGTTTTAACATTGTATTATCTTTTAAAGTTACCTATTGTAAATAGTTTCTCAAAATAAAAAAATAAAAAATATGAATTTGCGTCATTATAAATTCCAACTTTATAATTTAAAATCAAATGAAGTCAAAGTCACTTTATTCGTGTTAGTCAAGAACAAGTCACTTATGAATTTCAAATGTTTTCTTTTCTTTTTACATTTATAACCACTTCGGAAAAGGTTGAGCTTTAGTGAGAAGAAACTCATTGGCACTCTTTTTGTAAAAACTTACAAATGCATTGTTTTATGCATCATTTGTATTACAATGTATGTATGTAAGTGAAACACTTAATTCCTTTCTTTCGTTCTGTCTCTTGTTATTATTAGATATTAGAATTTTAAATCTCTTTTGTTTTGCCAGTGGGAGGCTTGGTACAAGGTGCCAGGCAAATTTTTTCTGCCCTCAAGCAGTAATATGCAAGCTTAGAAAATTTATACGTCTTGATAGATTTTGACACGTCGAAAATATAAAACAAAGTGACATACGTATCGCGAGTGTAAGACCTGGATATAAGCCTGGCCTGTTGTCATCTGTTGTCTAGCTGCAGGAGGCTCTATCTACACGTGTAAATTACTAAAGTGTGCAAGTTTTATTGTGTTTTGGGTTGAAGGAATACAGAGAGTGTACTGTATAACATCGTCTCAAAGTGATAAGCGCGATTATGACGCCGCTCAAAGTTTTGGGTTCTTTAAGAATAGTGAGCGGCTCTGCATTGTAATGGGCAGGGCGTATCACTTATGCTCAGGTGAACGTCTTAATCATCTCGTTCTTTTTCTCATAAAAAATTCAAAACTTAATTGAACCGATTTAAGGCGAGTTGGCCTTGCATATGATGATAGGAAAAAATTGTTGAAAACACATTGTTAAGGCAGCAATACACGCACTTTTGAAAATTCAGCCATCTTGTTAATGCGGTCTACTCGTAAGATATGTCTCAATACGGTTCGTTTACATACAGGTGGCAAAGGTCAAATCAAATTCAAATTGCGGAAATCCATTAATAATCAATGCTATGAGTACTAAACTAGACTATTAACAGTCATATTTTAATTGGTAATTCGTAAAATGGTTACGTTATACAAAAAAATAGCGGTGAACTGATAGTTGTTCTAAATTCAGAAAAACGCACGCACACTCAAACTGACGTATCGCGAGTGTAAGTTGTAGCTCTCATGCGCATTAAAGACTGTTCTTATGTGTTTCCTCACAACAAGAGGTTCCACCTAGATATATAAATTATCTAAGTTTAAAACAAGCTTAGAATACATCTTATAGACTGTTTGAATTGCCCTTGTCTATCTGCGGCCCGACCCCACAATATATCTCGGACATATGGTATATGAAAGTAACTGTGATACACTAGTGTAGCTATTACAACATCTGTCAGCTGCCATTTTTTTTTATTGCAAACAAGTATTTTATATTTAGCCGCCATTGTAGCTTTAAGTATAAGGTGATGTCTTATGTTAGGGTTTGGAACCCAGAGAAAATGAAATGTTGTAATAATGCAAATCCTTTGACAGTGATTGATTGTTATAACTTTTAAGCAATAAACAATAAAATATAATTAAAAAATACAGCTAATTTACGTCAGCTATAAACTGCCGTATTACTTAACACGTTTAAGTATTGCCCAATACAAGATATTGTCTCATCACTCATATATTTTATAACTTGATGAAGTTATGCCTTATGATCAACAACAGATTGCCTATTCATTCACAAGATAGACTTATTTATTATTTTATTATATGAGAGTAATAAAAAGTTTGGTTACTTTTATAGTTTGTAAATTATTTACTTTACTTTAATTGGTACACACATTCGAGGTACAACAAAAACGAAGAAGAAAACCAAAAGCTTAGTAAAAGACAGACTGAACCTACACTAAGGTGTGTACACAGCGGGATAGACAGAAATATATTATATTTAAAATATTAATAAAACTAAGGGAAGCTAGATAAAACTGATAAGATTTATATAAAAATATATTAAATATATTAACTACACGGCCATATTATTTGTGGACCTCGCTGGATCATGAAGCCCCATCTGAAATGAAGTAATTTAAAACTTAGAAAACTAAGTGAAATAAAACTTTTATGTGAACAAAAATAAATATATAGTCCGACTTACTAAGTTGACTTTACACTACCACGAAAGTGGTGATCGGTATCTACGCGAGTGAAACCGTGGGGCATTGCTAGTTAATAATGATATGAGTATATTCTTTAGTGATCCTTATTTTGTACACCGTAACAAAGCGACGATGTGACGTCATCGCCTTCAGGTCCAGACATAATACGTAACTGGGTAATATTTAATAATAATAATATTGACACACTTTTACACAAATTATCTTGCCCCAAATTAGGCATAGCCTGTGCTATGGTTTGCAAGACAACGATGTATTAAATATAATATACTTACTTAAACATACATTATTACATATAAACATCCATGAATCAGAAACTAACATTCATATTCACCGTATAAATGATTGCACCTACCGAGATTCGAACCCGGGACCTCAAGCTCAGTAGGTAAGGTCGCTAAACATTCGGTTACTATACTACTACCCTAATTTAATAAGAAATAAAAATAATAACTGATGGATTTCTCGTGTATTCTTGTGCCATATTTGTGTCGTATTCCGTCTTCAGCTCCAATTTTAACATGAGAAGGAAGCTGAGTTTGACGCAAGTCGTGTTCTACATAATAAAAATATATTACCTTCCCCGTGTCCCAGCCACTATCGCTATACCAAGCCCTTAGTTTTTATTATCTAACTTAAAGTACCGTTTATAATTATTTAATTTATTACTAGTATTAAACCTTAACAACATGCAATGAGGACATGTTATTACATTGATTACGTTAAACCAAACATAATATTATTTTCAAAGCATCTCAATGAAACAAAGTCTAGTGATTCATTGAATTAATTTTATGAACCAACTTGACTTTGAATCACTTTGTTTATTTGTAAAATAAATTACTAAAATACGATGTTGAAAAGACAAATCGCTTTATTATTATAATTGTAAATTAATTATTCAACATTATTCTGCTTAATATACAAAATGCTTATTGGTGTTTCGTAAATATCAAGAAATTATAAAATATGTGCTTCTTTATACTTTATAATCAATGTCTATAGTTCTTGTGATTAAGAATTATGTTAATGTTGGAAAATTAAAAAAAAAACATTATCACCTTATACTTACAATAGACTAGCGTATTGACCACCTGACAGCCCGATAATGTGTGACCAAGATTGATGTGTTAATGTGCGACGAACCTGTAATAGGGAATAATATACAAAATACTAAGGTGCTGTCTGACAGTTTACGAGATGTCAATCAATATTACGGTTACAGTCAAAATAATCGTCTATTTCACTGGATATTTCATAGATTAGTGTATGTATCACTTTCTCACATGATGTTGGATGAGATAGCATGTATTATATTAGTCGACTATTAAGAAAAATATTTTTCTTTTTGACATTCATAAGTGTCATTTCCGTGACCTACGTGAATAAACTTATTTTGATTTGATTTATTGTACCTTAAGACTCCACTTAGTGTGCTCTGTAGGGAGTGTATATAAAGAGTATCGGACGGCTCCAGAAGATCCATTTCCGAGGAACTTTATTACTCCAGCGCTAATTTACTTAATAGTCACACAAGCGTCGTTAATTTTATTTTCGATGGATACACAAACAGTACACCTGTCGGGTTATGAGCACACGTATTATTGACTGTGTCGGTGCAGGTTTGATTTTTTTTTATGGAATAGGAGGACAAACGAGCGTACGGGTCACCTGGTGTTAAGTGATCACCGCCGCCCACACTCTCTTGCAACACCAGAGGAATCACAAGAGCGTTGCCGGCCTTTAAGGAAGGTGTACGCGCTTTTTTTGAAGGTACCCATGTCGTATCGTCCCGGAAACACCGCACAAGGAAGCTCATTCCGCTCAAACCGCACTGTGGAGGACCGCCACACATCCAGATGGTGGGGATGATATCGTAACTTGTGGCGTGTCGTGCGATGGTGAAATTCGGCGGCAGGAATCAGGTTGAACAGCTCTTCAGAACACTCCCCGTGATAAATGCGGTAGAAGACACACAATAAAGCGACGTCTCTACGCAACGCCAAGTGATCCAGCCGTTCACAGAGCGCTAGGTCCCCGACAATTCGAGCTGCTCGGCGTTGCACGCGGTCAAATGGATCGAGCTGATACTGGGGTGCGCCAGACCAGAGATCACAGCAATACTCCATGTGTGGCCGGACCTGCGCTTATTATTACCTTGATTACAGCTTATATCATTTATACGTCTAGATAGAGCCTCTCGCTGCCAGGAAACAGATGAAAACAGGCCAGGTTTATCACTTTAGTGTGCATTACAAGCTGCTTCTTACACTCGCGCTTTGTATGACACTTTATTGTGTTGTTGTATTGCTCAAAATAGAGGATAACTGTCAACCTCAATTTTTTTCGAGGTTTAACAGCTGTCACAGACTATCTAGGCGTATAAATGATATAAGGATTACTGCATCGTCCTCAGATAAAAATATTAAAGGATTATTAAAGCATATATTTATTTCCAAAGGTTAGGGGAAATAATTTTAAGTTAAATATTGTTTATACTGAATGTTGATAGATAGTAAATGGAGTTATTACATCATATGTTACGTTAAATTACAACCATATACTTACGAGTATAATATGTTACAAACATACTTGTAATAGTTGTTGTGATATTAAAATGTGGAAAGCATTTTATTTGAATTTGATTTTAAAATTTTACAAAAAAAAATGAGATGAGCAAGTCGTTTACCTGATGTAAGTGAAACGCCCTGCCATTACGACGCAGTGCCGCTCAGGATTCTTGACAAACCCTTGGTTGGCTCATCACTTTGAGACATAACATGTTAACTCTTACTATCCCAGTTATTTCACCAGCTACAGAAACGCTTGTACGTTATTGTCTGACCTTACCGCTGAGTCACTACGAGAAGTCTGCAAACGTCCATGGAGTGTTCTGAACTTTTTTAATGGTAGAGGAGGACAAACGAGCATACGTGTCAGGAATCACAGGAGTGTTGAAGGCCTTTTAAAAAGTGTACGAGCTTTTTCGAAAGTACCCGTGTCGTATTGTCGTGGAAACATCGCACAAGGAAGCTCATTCCACAGCTCTGTTGTACGTGGAATAAATATTATCCTTGTTCCGTGTTCCTTGATAACAGCACTGTGGAGGGTGCCATACATCCATTTTTATTTATTTATTCAGAAACCCAACAATCACACACTAATACATCAATTACATACAAAAATAAAAATAAAATTATCTAAGTGTACAGATAACTCACAGGGTTACACATCTTTCACTATCTGTTACCTTCCCCACCATACTATACAACTTGGATTAGTTAAATATTATGTTAGTAAAATTACAGTTTATCTAAATATTATATTAAAATTAAGTCAGCATTTACTTCTTATAAATTTTAAATGTTATAAATGTTGTAAACCCATCTGCACCAATGTCCAAGTCTGGTATTTTATTTAGGTACTCATTATACTCTCTTGCCATTCGCTTGATTGGAGAATTATTACCCAAGTTTGTATTTACTTTCATTAGTGCAAAAAATGGACGTTGGCTTCTAGGGGCACTTTGAGGTGCACAGTTTGTGGGTTGATATAGTAATTTGTGGCGTGTCATGCGGAGATGGAATTCTACGTTAGGAATCAGGTAAAATAGCTCTTCGGAACACTCCCGTGATAAATGCAGTAGAAGACACACAATGAAGCGACGTCTCTACGCAATGCCAAGTGATCCAGCCGTTCATTTTTCTATAAAAAATTCAAGTTATAGCACTGGAAGCCATTTAATTGCAAGCATAAACTTGCCGCATTGTATTGAATGTTTGTGACATCAAAGGTATCATTATCCGAAACGGTTACAAATGACCGCTCTCCGGTACGTACTAATAAATCAAAACGATATTGCATCTGTCGTGTATGTATGTATGTATGTGTACTTACGAATGTCAGGGGTCGGTTCAGAGCGAAAGCGTTGTTACGTGTCGGTTACGTAAACGTCGTAGTTACATTGATTACAAAGAAATAGACGGGTCAGTGGGTAAAGATTCATCTGCGTGAGTTTGTTAACCTCGCGTTAATATTGCGGTTTCGACAGTTTTGTGAATAATGGATTTCTAGCGGTTTATTCATAAATATAATTTACTTTACAATAATAATTTCATATCAATGTAAATGGTTTATAAAGTTTGGCATCATAATGACGGCCATTTTGTTTTTTTTCAAAGTGGCGACGTATGACCCGTCAAATTTGAATTGATTGAGGATAGTAAGTCTTTTGTGGAGCGATGTATATTACTTTACAACAAGATCCCAGAAAATTTTCAAACAAAAGTATTACGTTATTCAAAAGAATCGCTAAAAATCGTTTGTGTGGTTACTATAACATAAATGACTATCGTAATGATACCACATATTGGGAATGGAACGACCGCCCTCAGGCTATATATATATATATATATATATATATATATATATATATATTTAATTGTACAATATTACTTTGTAAACATATTTTTTGATGACAAAAAAAGGCCGCTGAGTTTGTTGCGCCCATTCTTCTCAGGTCTAAGGCATTCATTTTGGAGTGGGTGGTAGTTTTTTTTTTATTTCAATAAGCGATGTCACATCCTATTTTGAATAAAAATATTTAAATTTGAAAAAAAATTAATTTGACACTTAAACAAAAAAAACTATATTCGGTTATTTCATCCTATAAAGTGTCACATTATACAAAAGTAAAAAAGATCATGATAATGGTTTTAAGGAAAAAACCGATTATGCAAAGCAAAATAAAAATTGCAATGTTCTGCTAAATTTGTTTAACAACCAGTCTGCAAACATATCTTGAACATACAGTGCTAACTATATTAACGCTATTGAAATCATGTCTCATTGAACTTCTTTAAACATTGCATCAGTGTCAATTCTAAATTACTGTCGTAATAGTTTGTTATTTTTAAGTGATATCCCTCAGGATTCGAACCAGCGACCACTCGGGTTCCTTCCGATGCGGTCTTCCCAACTGAGTCAACGTCCGAGTGACACATCGATCGTAAATCTTGGTGTGTCTTGTTCAACTCTCGGGTTGTGGCAGTTGAAAACCTCAACAATTACATATTAGTAAATTGACTTGTATGTCGCTCGTTCAAATCTAAACAATTTGTTATTTCAAAGTGATATCCCTCACTTCTGGGTTTTAATATATAAATTTAATTTGTACGGTGAGAGACGCGCGGGTTCAAGTCAAAAATTGTTACAAATTAAATTTGTATTTTGCGTAATGGCTGCTTAAGAGCCTGCAAGTCGTTATAATTGAATCACTGGACATACTCTCTTGTATCATAATATAGTTGTAACATATTCACCGATTGAATTTGAAATCAGAAAAATCGCAACACAACGAAAATATTACAATGATTCTAGAGGGCCGGACACATGGAATCTCATTTTAAAATTTATTCTAATAATTTCTTATATTTTGCTATTATAATTTGCAAACTTTTGCCTTTTTCACCATTCTTCAGATCTCTTTTTGTCAGTACTCCTTACCTGGCCGCTTGTAAGAAAGAACATTTTCTAATGAGATCATGGTATATGCTTAGAGCATGAAATATATGCTTAATCTAATATTTATCAATGACATTCTATACATATCGATCACAAATTTCACCGTAATAAGCTTCGACTGCTATATCTCTACAATGCCGCATTTACTCCAGTTGTTTAAAATATGTAAAACATTTATTCAGTTCAGATTTGTTTCAGACAATGACAGTTGAGAGACGACTAACGGCCCTTCCCAATATACTATCTACAGATAGAGACAAATTACTACCTTCTACTGTCAGTAATTAGCTGTCAAATAATCTGAAGCTGTCCCAATATACCCGATAAGTCATTCTTATCGCCTTATATTGGTACGCGTGAATTGAAATTTCCATACAAACTTTTATCGCTGGTAAGCTATACGTTGCTCGACATTCGCATTGACAGACAGCGTGTACATACAAGGTGAGTTACCGTCGATAAGTTTATTGGGACAGAAAAGTCAATTATAGTTACTTTTTTATCTCAAGTAAGAGAGAGACTGAATATTGGGAACGGCCGTAAGTAGAAAGGTGTGCTTACGTTGTCTTTAAGCACACTTTTTCCGTTCCGCTTTTAGACTGTAAATTATATGACCTTATGTGTGAATAGGACGTCGTTGGCTTATATCAATATTTTCCAATACAACCGTCAATTCGCTGTATTAAATTTACGCCGTCAATGTAGATTCATACTCCCCATATATTTACTAGTGGGACGCTCCTTTGCACAGGATGCCGGCTATATTATGGGAACCACAATGGCGCATAATTTCTGTCGTGAAGCAGTAATGTTAAAAGTTTTTAATAATGATTGTCTCGGTCTGAAGGGCGCCGTAGCTATTGAAATTACTGACAAATAAGACTTAACATCACTTGTCTCAACGTGTCGAGCGCATTTGTAGTTCCGCTAAGAACTTTAGGGTTTTTCAATAATTCTGAGCCGCACTGCATCGCGTCCCTTATTTATAATAATATATAACTAAAGAACTAGCAAAATTTCCATCAAATTGTAGTTCTAATATTCTACACTACATAAAACAAAACAATTAAATATATAACGTACAGTATTGCTATAGTATCGTAGATCGTGTCAAACTGTGTAAGTAGGTCACAGTATCTTCCGTGAGAAATGTTTACAACAATAGTTGATAATACAACGAGCGAGTGTTGCCGGGCTTTAGCTTGTTTGTTTTTACAACGTATTATATTAAGGCTAGGGATTAAGAAACACATATTAATATGCCCAGTTTAAAATAACAGTCAGAAACAAATTAAACTAAAAATTAAAAAACAAAAATTGTAACAAAATGTCCCTTATTTTTCTGCACGATAAGCTTTTGCGAATTTTCGAACTTATATCTTTAAATTTTCAATAATGGGAGATAATCAAGAAAAGTAACGATACCAAAATTGGTACACCGTTTAGTTGTAGCTACCTATCTATCAACAACAACCGATGTTTAATTATACCTCTGCTGTCTCATTCATAAACCTAATGTTACTCCAAGTTTAAAATAACTTCTACCTGTAATGTAATTCTGTAGTGACAAAGGTAAGATAAAGACAATTTTTCTTTAAATTTGGAATAACTTTACTTCGCGTTTATTAATAACACAGCTGGCGATCGGCACGTCGGTTCCTTGTATATCGCGAGTCTCTACGACCCCGTACCATTCACTACTAACTATAACTATTTTTAATTACTTACGTGATTTATTTTTGACGCTATTACGCACTTTATGATTTTATACAAATACTTTTTAAGTTTACGAATATAAATCTTATTCATTCATTCACCACTCGAAAGTTAATCATCAAAGAAAGTCCACCCGCCGCACTCAAGGAGAATCAAAGAAATTGATACGAGAAGTAGATTGTGATTTATGAATATTTCGTTGTCTCGCATAATTTTGAATCACTTTTGACTTGGAGAAGCAACGATCTTTCCTTTATATAACGCCCGTTCTCGTCGGATTCTTCGATATATATAGTCGGATAGGAAATGTAAAATATTAGTGTATATATATTTATAATTTGTCAGCATATATTAGTCAAAAATCCAAATGAAAATATAGATTGTCCTATACTATTTGGAGGGGCGTCTCATAAGCAATCAATGCAACATAATATGATACAGTGAAGCGGTACTGTAAACGTTAAAAATGAAGGCATTCAAGTGCATAAATCACGGCCACACCTGCGGACTGGGAATAATCATGGAAAATAAAACAAGCTTCCGTAGTTAAGTAGACTAAGCTTCTTAGGAATATAAGTTGACTTCTAAAAAGCTCCATTATGTAGAGCTTTTTCAAATAAATCACAATAAATAGTAAGAGAGACAAAATGTTAATAATAACGGTGTAATCTATAACGGTTAAGGGTCAATCAAATATCAGCAGCAAGATTCGCCCCGAACAAAGATACAAATATTGCAAGCTAATTACATGATAGTGTATTGGTTTAAACCAAGTTTAAAAGCAAAAGAAGTCAGTATATAGTTTCAAACACGAATAAGAAATAGTATTTGAATACTCACTATGATTCGCAGATTATCAGTCTCCCGATAGCTCGGCGTTCTTTCAAACGTCATAACGAAGTAATTTAAGTCATTAGTTAGTAGTGGGAAGTTATTGGCTGATATATCGCGATACTCTCTCAGTCATATAAATAATACACGTATTGTTGTATGATAATGCTCAACGAATGGAACAAAATGAAGCAACTTTAATACCTATTTTCACAAACTGATAATTCTACTTACATTATGCACAAAATAAAAACAATAACCATTTGGACTATTTCACAAAACACATTACAAATTACTTTGACATTCGCATGAAAAGTTGCACAGCTTTATTTCACAAGCTCATTCAAATTGTTAAAAGACGCCGGCGAGGCTTCATTACAACGTCGAGATAATTATAATGATAATGTTATTTTTATTGAGAACGACTCTCCGTGACAGCCGGAACAATCTAATTACGTTACGACTTGACCCTTGACTTGCGATGCGTATAAATTGATTTGGATTTACGTTAACATACTGTAAGTATTTATAAATTGAATGAGAAGTTGTAGTAAATTGTAGCCTGTTTATTTAAAAAATATATTTCTTAATGGAATTTTTGGCTCCGCTAAATAGTATTGAAAAATCTGCATAATGATGTTAGTTTCATTGAGAGACGAAATAATCTTCATTTTGAGGTTTAAGCTGTAACATTTACTTAGTGTCTGTATTTCTGTAAAACAATATTTCATTACCATAAATAAAATACATTAACAGAATAATTTTAAAATCCATATTTTAAAATTATTCTGTTAATGTATTTTATTGATATTGACCATCTGAGTCGTATCAATCTGTATACGATACGACTTGATCCTTGACACTACGATAACATAATATTTAATTCACGAGTACCTCACAGAGGAACAGGCATTTAATTTCCAGGGTGTTGATATACTCAGCTTCTATACCTTATATTTTTTTTATAGATATAAGCTTTAATTTTTAATCACGATTCGGTCCTTAGATTCAATGTCATTAAGCAAGGAACTATTCATATTGTTTAATAATGAACAAAGAATGGCAAACTAATACTATCATAACATCAGTTGTAGTTTATAATTGATTGCATGATAAATCAAATGCAATATTATAAGTTAAGTGATATTAATTTGGTAAGGTTTGCAACCTCTGCCCTAACGGCCTTGACTTTTATTTGCCGCTCGAGACTTGAGAAGATCTTAGCATATTATTGATGACCCCTGACATGAGCTATGTGTTTTCTTAACGTAAGTTTCAAGGTTGATATGTTACTTTATGAATGTTAGAAGTGGTTAAGTAATAAATTTTTAAATTATTATGCCGAAAATTTAAGTCAGGTTTAAGGCGTCAATGCATGCCAGTGACCTTGGTCATTGGGCGAGGGCGGGAGATCGGGGTGTACGAGTCGTATTTCAAGATTAAAATAATTAATAATCAATAAAAATTTGTGACGAAAAAATTAAAAGAACCCATATTTGCATATTTGGAAACAACAATTGTGTTATTTAGAGTAATATTTACCTTATTATATTATTACTAGCTGACCCAGCAAACGTTATATTGCCGATATTAAAATCGCGATACAAAAGTAACTGTTGATCGTAGATGGGTGAGAATTTGAAGTTGTATGTATTTTTAATGCTGACTAATAAACAAACCAATTTAAAAAAACATTAAAAAAAAATTCGTGTGGACCACCCTTAACATTTAGGGGGATGAAAAATAGATGTTGTCCGATTCTCAGACCTACTCAATATGCACTCAACCAAGTAACGTTACGGAGGAGTTCGGTCCCGCACACCGTGACACGAGAATTTTATATATTAGATTATTAATATTAAAAGTTTTACACTGAATATTCCAACGTCAATTAATTATTTTTTAGTTACAACATGTCCCTCAGCTCGGCCTCATTCTTACAAAGTGCACCCTCGTAGGCATCGCCTACATTCTACCATTGACGAAACATTACTTACCACTACTAATAATTACTTATTACATTTCTAGTTGCAACTTTTTTATTTATTTGCTTACTTGCAGCTTTTTATTTACTTATTTTCAGCATCTACTAGTGTAATAATAAATAATTGTTACTATTATACTAATATGTAGTAATATATGTCCACAAATATATTTCCGTCAATACGTTGTTACAAGTTGTCACTTTCGCTTTTCACGTGCGAGACTAATCTCTTTGTTTACATTCGACGTGACTCTTACGTACTTGCTGTTATTCAATATTGTACACGACCTTACAAACCTGATTTATCACTGGCCTATTCCGGTCTTGACTTCCGATTTTGAGCCGGAAAGGGATTATATTTTATTAATAGAACAATCTACACCACTACTTATCTTCAGTAAAAAAATTCTTAAAATTTTCACTTTTGAGAACATTTTTCAAGAACCTTTTATTTGTTAGAAAATTCTGTATTACATTGTTGTTTTTTCTACAAACATAAAATAACACGATTAATAGGATTTTTGTAATATTAACCCAAAGAAGACATTAGTTAGTACACAAACACTTTTATTCTATTTTGATATCATTAAAATTGTAAATATATTATAAAGGTATTTCTTTGGAAGAGTAGAATTATACAAGATTTTTATATATATACTACATCTAAGAATATTGTATGAATATCGAATTGTAAAGTGGTTTGCCGGGCAAAAAAATTCGAGAAAATTCATTTATAAATTTGTTTCATTATTAACAATTTTGACCGAAAATTGAAACCAGCTAGAGTTCATATTATACAAAGTATGAAGCAACCTTTAAAATAGAAGACAAGGGACTCTCTGTATTGTACTTAAATAATAGTTGTTATTCGCGACTTCGTTCGTATTTACCAGTGTAACCATATTAATTGATATTCTAATACTGTCATATACCCATATATAAAACAATCATAATATATCTCTCATTGTTAAGGCAGCGTTCGTCGTTAAGGAGACACATTTACGTTCAACCGTTTTTTTTCAGACATAGGTATTTTGCAAGTCCGACTATCACCAATACGTCGAAGTTTATTTTTTCAGATTAACATATAGCTCACGACACTCACAAATAATGTGAAATTTTCAAAATCGCTTCAGTAAATCCCGAGACCCCCTACAGTCTCACAAACTTTACCTCTTTATAACATAAGTACGGAAAAGGAATATAATATTATTGTGTAACTCATTCTACTAATATTTCCAACTTACTAGCGTCTTTAATTCAAACGGTATTCTGCAGTTATTAATTAAGAGAGCAATTTCTCTCTAAGTATGAGCTATACAAGAAATTATGAGTCTAATTTACGATTCAAATTATTTTCCACTGCCAGTACCCACCAAATTATCATATCTATTAAATCTCTCTAATTGTTTTTGCATATATTAATTGTTATATCATACTTATATTATATTATGTATAAAATTTAATTCTTTCTAAAATATATATATATGTGTATATATAACTAATACGTCCCAACGGGCTGGTTTTTCTTATTCCTGTCGCGAATGACCGCATTTATTCCAGGTTGTGCACATATCGTCATAATACATCATATAAAATATCTACGAAAATTCTGACTGTAAGTTTATCTGACTTTCTGTAAATACCCAATCACTTGGCGTTGCGTAGAGTCCTTTCGTCGTAGTAGACGTCCCTTCAATATGATTTGTTTTCTACTGCATTTTCACGGGGAGTGGTCCGAATAGCTTTTAGCCTGATTCTTATATTCTTAATATAGTGATGTAATATATGTACGCCGGCACATAAGTGAATTTGATACAAACTGTCTTAACGATAATGTTAACACCAGGAACAAACATAAACTTATAATGACTACTACTCGGCTAAGTCGAGTTCGTAAGTCTTTTGTGGGGCGTTGTATATCCTTAATTGTACGATATTACATTATAATCATATTTTTATGAAAAAAAGAAGCACGTAAGCCTTTATTAAAGGCCGACAATGCTTTAGTGAATCTTTTGGTGTTGCTGGAGAATGTGAAGAGAGGTATGGTATGGTATGGTATATGCTCCTGTTTCAATTTTTCAATTAAACCATTAGTATGGCTCCATTTTGCGTGCAGTACTCCAACCAGCCCAGCTCCTTCCAGAAGTTCAGAACATTCCTGGGGTGTTCGCAGACTTCCTGGAGCGACCTCGTATTGGTTAAGGATTTTGGCGGTTGGTCGGCCACCCCCGCACATTCCAGGATTACGTGAGTGACCGTTTCGTCCTCGGCTAAGCATTCTCAGCACTTAGGCCTGGCCGTTACGCCGATTGTAAAAAGGTGCTTGTTTAGTTATGTATAACCCATTAGAATGATGTGAAGAGAGGTGATCACTTAACATCACCTGTCCTATGCTCTTTGTCCTTCTCTTCGATAAAAAAAGTCACAAGATTAAAGTCGTTAGCTTAAACGTAAAAATTTTTGGTAATAATTTTAGACTAAATTGGAGATTTAATTTGGCATAGCTTTATACAATAAGAAAAAAAACATTGAAACTAACGACATTTTTAGAACCCGGATCCTCAACTAAAAACTGTTGTAACGATGTGATGAATTATAGCATCATAACTTAGCAAGTGCTTCGGTGACAAGTATAATAATAAGTTATTTAAGTTATAATATCAATCAACAATAAGTAATTCTAAAATACCAACAAGTTTTTCCAACATCTACAAATTTATTATCAAATGAATTTGCGGTAAAAAATGTTTTTAATCTTGTCAAAGTTATTATAAATTATTGTCCACTACATCATGAACATCGTGACCTCTGGAATTCCATTCCATACAAGATTATTATCTATTCAAATGTTTTAAAGCTAGTATGTTTGTAACAATTAAAAATAATTAAAAATAATTTCACTGCCTATTATGTCTGTTTATAATCTATTTATAACGATTTCACAGTTTTTGCAAATTGATTTGGGTTTTTTGTAGGCTTACGCCGGCCGTGCTGCTTAAAAGAAATGTAAATTTAAAAAAAAGTCCGCTAATAATAATAGTCCGCTAATATTGAATAAAAAGATACAAATGATATCAACCTTTTCCATTTGCATTCAAAGAAGAGCAGCTCGAATCATTGAAGATCAAGTCATCTCCGATTGCCTTCATTATTTTGCAATGCTCAGAGATGTGGATCAGAGATGTGGAGTCTATGTGCATCTCCAACTGTATATATCACGGGGAGTGCTCATACAAGTTGTTCACGTTACTACCGGACGTCACGCAAATTGCGAAATTATTTTCAATTTTTTTTGGAACTAAGTACTAATTTTTTTGGACTAAGCCCCTAAGTCAAGTTAGGGACTCTGGTATTGAGAATATGGCCAGCTGGTATTCTGACTTTCTATTACATTCCATAGGGTGAGCTTTTTAGCATTTACCTCCTGTAATATAAAAAGTACGTAATATACGTATATAAACCCGTGCGCTCCTCTGTCCTCATAAAAATAATGACGTCCTGAATCAAAGTGAGGGCGGGCAATATTAAAATATAGCCGTGACCCAAAAGAGTCAGACGAAAATATTTAAGATGCGCGAATAAAATAAATCCCCTGCAAGGTCAATGCTATATTTTAAATTTATAATTTTAACAAATATTAACGTTTAATTGTGTTCGTAAAGTCACTACTGATATTGTAGTTTTAAGGAAATCTCATATATTAAAATGAAAATGTTTTACTCATGCATTCTTATTATAATAATATTTTACCTTTTAACATTGTCTCCTCCATAATTTAAATAAATCATTTAAATTTGTCCATTTACATATTTCATTTTATTAACCTTATAATCAGCAGAACAAAATTCATTAAATGTTATTCTTGATTTAATTCGGAGTTAGGTTAAATGTATTTAAATAAATTCTAACATCGAAAGAAATAAATTTTTATTTCAATAATTAACAGATAACATTACTCATAAAATGAAGGCCGAGAGGTCGTTGTAAAAACTGATTGATCATGAGTCAATTCAATTAAATTATGATGTATTAATTACAATTAAATAATTGACCTCAATTAGTTTTTAATTCATACATCCTCTTAACAAGTGAACAAAAGCTGCACTTGAACCTTTAAAAGCTTGATAAAATCTTATGGTTTGAAATGTTATAATTACGGTTTTACTATTGTTTAAAGGAGGAAACATGGCGCGTGTTGCCTTCGAGTTTAAAGAGTTATCTCCTCTTCCATCACCTTTTATTCGAATCAATAGAATTTACTCTATGTATTATGTTTATAAATATTTTTGATAATCACCAGTTAAAATCAATATTTGTTTTACATTTTGATAGTAATTAAATAATCTTCACATGAAATGTGTAATAGGCAATATTACACTTATAAATAAAAATGCATTTATTTTCTATGAAATAATGTAATTCCAATAAAAATTATATGTATTTGTTAACTAAAGTCTCAGCAATTATCCACAAAGAATTCTATTCAAATGTAGTCCTTTGACTTAAATGAATCTATTGATTTTCGCACTGTCTCTATGAGAAACTAAGCCACTGCTTGTTCTTGAGACTTGTTATACAACTCAATATCACAACAACAGTAACTTCTAAAACTTACTGTTATTTGTAGACCAAGGGGTACAGATCTGGGTATGTATTCAGTCCAGAACGTTTACTTCCAGCTTAACTCGGGTAGTTGGTGCTAGTAACAAGGTGATCTAAAACAGTATCTTCATACAGAAGTCTTAACTACTTCATACGACACCCCCCACAGACTGACGCAGAATGATGACAACGTTTCATTTTTCCAACCACTTATGAAGCTTCTTTGAAGCTACGAGTTGCTATGAACTGTGAATAGTTATTATGACTTAAAATATATTTCTGGACTTTTCACTTGCGTATTGGGACAGCAAGCATTTTGATCGAGTCACCATCTTTACTGTAGCGATTGATTTATCGACTATAAGCAACTAGCTTCAGGGTCTTTTTTGATGATACGTGAAAAAGTTCTAGCGGGAATCTTCATATAAATCATATTTTGAAATCAGAATGGCTCTTGTATAATAATACTACGTCAACACAAGCTGATCATACCTATTATTATTGTCTAATACCCTAGAATCGACCCCGAAGCAACAATTATTCCGGAAATCATTCGTCGTGTCATCACGAATGTCTACAATCAAAGCTCCGATCAGTTGATCACAAGAGAAAGCGCATCTTGAATACTTATTGTTGGACTGTCTGGCAAGTGGCAATATTATTGAGTGTCGTATTTATGTAATACCTACGTTATAACACTGGTTGCATTCTAGTGAATGAGTTTCATTGATGCTCTTTGATTATTAACTGTGTTTCAAATGTTGTATACAGACGATATTCATTCGGATTTTATTTAAGTTGGAGAGACTGATTTGTTAATCTAAAAGACACCAGGAGTAACGTTTTAATAAAATAATATGAGTTCAAGTCAGATTTCAAAAAGAGGTTTTTATTTTATCAAATTTTTCAGCTATCGAATATCAAATTATTCTGGCGTCGTTTTGACTTCAAAAGAGATGTTCAAAGTTAAAAGTAGATATAACAACAATAAAGTAATATAAAATTGTGGACCAACATTTTGTCAGTCAGAAGACAAAGTTAGAAACATCTCCGAATCCTAAGAATTTTCTGGTTTACGAGCGGGTTTGTCGCATTGTTTTTCCGTTCATCAGTTCTGGCTATTTTCCGCAATTAAATAAAATATGTAGAAATAAGATGTAACAGTAAAAAAAAAATTATAGAAAAAAGAAGGTTTATGTTTTAATATTCTACCAGGTAGAGGGTCTATAAGAAACAGTATCTATCTCCTAGCCTATGCGACAGGTCATCAATCTCCCAGTTAAAGAATGGTATAAAACCTTTCTATATATCAACCATCTGCCTCATATTAATCACAAAAAAACCCCGCACATAAATTAACTTTTAGTTACAATAGATTTATTACAAAATCGCACGTCCATTGATACAAGAAGACACAGGTTATGTCATTCGGATCGGGTTACGTAACATTGACAAATTAAAGGTGACAATGGAATCATTAATTTTGAAGTTCTGATAATATATTTTGGCTTCATGTGTAGGCAGATAATAGCAATAATAATATCTAAGTAAAGTTATATAGATTTATTGGCATAGCTAACTGGAAACATAGACAATAATAACTCGTTTATTTATAATCCCTCAAGCTTGTTGACAAACGATTAACTTAAGTCAATCAAAAACTTATATTATACATGATATTAATAACAACTAAATTTATTTTATACACGATACTATTACACGTCAAACGTCAAACGCTCAGTACAAAGAGTGCGCAGCCACGAGTAAGTAGAACAAATTCGCTACTAACATTGATTCACGCAGAGACAGGATGGCGACATCGCATCTACGAACAAATATCTTATGACTTATGTAATTTTTTCTATTTTAACTATTTACTAGGAAAAGGTTGAGCTTAAATGAAAAGAAATGGCATGAAACTTATTTCCACTATTTTAAATTAACATTTACAGTGATGGATCATCACATCATATCACAACATGAACAGGATAATCCTACCACCACAAGTAGCGACCGTTCAGGATCATGACGTATGGTCCTGCCATCGCCTTCCATAAACGCACGTTTTGCAGGAAACTTTGTTCTTTCGGCTTTCAATGGACAATTGTCACTATCCAGCCGATGAGCCATTTCCCGTTTTGTAAAATTGGTGTATTATTTAATGTAGCCATAAAACAGAGTTACGACTAATACGAAATGCAACTATTTTTTGTTCAATATTCAAAAAAGTAATAATATATATAATATATAAATTATCTGAGTTATATCGAAATGGAACATGTACATATTAGTGAAGTCAGTTGAAAGTGACGGCTCAGTTCAATCTCTCTCTCTCTCTTTCTCTCTGGGGTCGGTCCCTCATGTCAAAGGATCGTTGCATCTGGGCGGATGATCTGCCTCCACCGGTTTCTGTCCAGCGAATGTTGTAGAATGACTGTGAGATCTTTAGCCTTCGGAATTTCCAACCATTATTAGTATTCCAAACTTTTGTCGGCACTGCGCATTGTGTGGCCAAAATATGAAGGAATGCATTGTCTGCATAAGGTAGAGAACTTTGTATTCGGAGCTGGTTCAGGATCAATGCCTTGGTGTGTTTCCCCGTCCAAGGTATTATTAATATTCGCCTCCAATACCACATCTCGAATGCATCAATACTTTGCCTTTCTCGGCCCAAGATTGTCCACGTTTTTACTCAATACGGGAAGAACAGGAAGATAGGGAAAACCAGTGCTCGTTTCAATCTAGTCCTAGTTTTGATACCAATACCTATTTTCTTCCAGATGTTGTTTACTCCATTTCATACCCACAAAATAAAGTGCCTGGCGCGTGTTCACTTAATATTTTTGCTCAATAAAGCAGAAATAATTTGTGTACCGTCGCAGTTAGCTTTAACATAATAATCACAATTTGCTTACGAACTTTACATTCGATGTCCATGACACAATAACTAACATAACATAACTTGAATTACCTAACTGAGATGAGTTAGAGATGTCAGATTAGCTCTAGTTAGCGATGCTACTTCTTCATTTGATGAAATCTTATTTATAATCTCACTACCGAAAGGGTAATTCTGTTTGTTCGGTCTGACCACTGTAACCAAAGCGTAGCCAACCCGTGTTCAAAGACGTTTCCCTACTTCCCGTTGCTATCCTATATCCTGTTATATTAATATCACTAAATGTATGTTTAATTATTTATATTTATTTTTTTGTATAAAGTAAGTAGCAGCCATTCGGAAATAGCCAGGTTTCCAGAGAATTCCTAAGTAGATTATAAGCACTTTTGTAATAATTTTGTAGTAAATAAAGAAATTTGTAATTTGTGTGATTTTTTAAAGTGTTGCGGAAGAGATCATATACCATCAGGTGACCCCTGCACTGTTTGTCTTTCCGGAAGAAGTGGTGTATTTGATATTATGAATTTCCTCATAACATGGGTGCTCAACACTTCATTTGACATTGCCGTAAAAACATTTATTATTTTTGTCATTTCATATTATGATTTCCTATAATTACATATTACGCTTCCTCGCATAACTTTACGTGGAATAATACACTCTACTCTAGCGTTTCTATGTATTAATGACAAGCTTTCCTTAAAAAAAGGAATGTTTCAATGATTCCTCGATTACTACCAAAGAGTTTAGGCATCACAGCTGCCTAGGGAAGAAGAAGAAAAAAGAAAAAAAATAGAAGTCCATTAGTCTTAAAACCAACTTGGCATTCAGCTTTGGGGCGTTGCAAGAAATTCAAACATATTAGAAAGGTTACAGAAAGAAATATGAAGAACAATAGCTCAGGTTTTGTACAAACTCCGAAATCCAAGCAACACCTTAATGAACGACTATAAAAGAGGATATTTAATAATAAGAAATATCATCCAAAGGATTTTTGCGGCAATTCTTACCACGCGCAGCTATCAAAAACGTCTAAAGAGAAAACACGTCACAGAAAGCTGTCCTCGCTGCAGGTTTCACTTGACCAGACTAAGCTATACAAATTATCTGCTTGAGTACTCGTAGATCACTGTTTGGAGATTAGCAGCACATTTACAGTGTCCCCTTACAACGGCGAGTTAATAAACACACAGGTCATAAGTAAATAAATCCAACAATTAAAGTAAATAATTAAAATTTTCAAATTTTCAAACAAAACAAATTATATATTTAGGAAACAACATTTTAATCACCCTTGAGTGGTGACGTGATAACCACGAAGTAGTAGATTACAGAATTGTTCAAAATGATATTTTTGAGAATTGATTTATTTAGATGAGTTCCGTATTACGTTTTGGATTTATTTTTATGATTACGGTTGAATAGTTTTGTGTGTTCTGTGTGCTCATTTAATGTCGTCATTGGAGCACTACGCTGTATAAAACTTAATATAAACACTTCACTATAGTATAATAATACAGGTAAGCAATAAACTAATATAAATGTTCTTTACAAAACTTGTTATTATCCGTTTGACTATCATCTGAAACCTTTATTTTTTTAACTTCTTCTAAATGTTAATTAATTTATCCTGTTGCGATCTGTATAATAATATTGTTGCCTTCGTAAACTTGTTCTATTAGATATTTTAGAAGTCGTAGAAGGTTTTTGTTTTATATTATTTTTGATGACAAATATTCAGTTGGCTAGCTTTGATTAATGGCATGCACTTTATAGGGACAAATATACAATTTACAAGCAATATCGTGCGAATTTTTTGGGTTCATATTAAGGTCATCATCGGGCGCTTCTTGTGGTGTCTGGGTTAACCTGTCGTCAGCTTTCACCTCGAGAACATGATTTTTTGATCCTGTCATCGTAAACTGCTTCATGGTTTTAAAATTAAAGTTATTTATTAAAGTCAATAATAAAGTTATAGATTTATATATATTTTTATAATCGCTAATTAAATGCTCGCATATACGCAATACCTTTATTTGTACAGCATGTATAGTTTGATACATCTGCTGTACTCAATAACTCTTGTGTTTATATCCATTAACATTTTTTTTTCAACTTACCACTGCAAGTCATTGTTTATTATATTATGTGTGAGTATTTTTGTTGTATCATTAAACTGATTGTCATTAAAATAATTTATGAAACGATGAACCTGAAAACGCTGGTTTAAAATAGTGGCAATGAGTTTCTTGTCAATTTACTCTTAAAGCTGAACCTGTTAGTAAGTGGTGGTATATGTAGAAAGTATAATTTGTGACATTCATAAGTGTCATTTGTTTATCGTTAAATAATAAGGCGATAGTTATTTTATTTGTGATAACTAACGTCTGAGCTCGGCTCAAGAACATAATATTATAATCCAAATGTTGTCTTCTTGAGTGTAAATTCCGTTTAGATTCGAGTTCAATCAATTCGACACGTGTTGCGCTTCTACACCAGGCGTCCTCGGGAGATATGAGACTCTGGCAGATTGAGTCTCGAATTTGGAAAGTCAATATCTCCTGCGGTTGCCTCGTATAGAGGCGACACACGTGTCGAATTGATTGAACACGAATCTGAACGGATTTTACACTCAAGAAGGCTCAAAACGTTTGGATTATTATGGATTTCCGCTTAATAACCGCTAATTTAAATTTTCTGAAGGAAAATATTTACATTTGTGCATTTTTAACACCAAATATAGCACTGCTATATGCTGCAAATGCTTTCATTATGCTCGTCGTTGCTCATCTTACGAAGCTTGGCTCTGCCTGAGTTGCCTGCCGACCACCGGGATTACATTACTAATTCCTCCTCGATATTCTGAATTCTTAGGTTCAGATATGTCCCACCGAGAGCAACCTTTCTAATGTGACATACAAATGATAATGAGAAATCCACCGACGAAAATTTAATGTGGTATTTTCGTTTGCAAAATCGCTATTTAAACACGACTTTTTAGAAAAAAATCTCGATCAGCGGAGCATAACTATAATGTAACCATCGTTGAGAGAACCTAGCGCTCGTCACTCGATAAGTGACATAAAAACATATTTAAATTCAACATTAATTTACTTAGCATTTCAGTTAATACAAGTTGTAGGAAACCCCTATTTTTCGAATAACCTTTGTCAGAAAACCGCACTGTCCAACGGATAGGAATGCTAACATGTTTATCAAAATATAAATAACTAAATTAACTAATTTTAAACTAATATATATCATTGTTTATACTTAAATGCCAAATTGAAGCCACTGACATTGCATCCTGTTAAGTGTTTCTCAAAACTATTTAATATGCTATATGTCAAGGTTAACATCTAAATATATTTTTCTTAAGTCAACTTAATTTGAATTAAGACTAAATTTGAGCTCATCAATTTTTAAACATATTTTTATATAAATGTTAACTTTGATATATCTATTACATTATAAATATGATCTTTGATGATAATTCTTTTATAAAATTTTACATATTTTATTATTAAAAACGTTTAATATAAGAATTATAAAGTTAGTATATTTGTTTTGTGAGGATAATCTTTATTTATTATTATATATTATTATTTCTGAGGACAAATTAAAGTGTAAAGTCAGACTAGGGTATCAATTTTGTTTCATTTACCAGTAGATGAAACAAAAAATATTTCAGTGGATTTAAAACCCAGCCAAACAATTAATGATTCCATTAATTAATACATTACGTATGAGAAACTAAGCTCCATTGTTTAGCCATGTCGTTTCTGATCTCTTGGGCATTTTGAGATATTGCCACATCTATTGTTTTATGCTTACTCTTTGAACGGTGGCCTTGAAATGGTCTTTGCGCCATTTTGGTATTTTGTTTGAAATTGGTTGAAAATCGAATATATTTAAAACGCATAAGTTTGAGTACGTTATTAGGATAAAGACAATTGAATAAAAAATACACCAACATTGATAGGTTTTTTATCCTTTCTTAATTTTTTGACAAAATATATTGTTCTGTTTTCGCCTATTTTTTTTAATTCGAAAGGACAAAGACTGACTTCTAGAATATAATTTGAACCTATATATATTATAAAACTTATTTTATTTGCTGTTAATATATTTAAAATAAAATAATAAACAGTATTATATTTATTATACTGTTTAATATACTTAATAAATTAGCAAAATAATTACGTACGCAGAATATTGCAATCACAAATTGCGCAACTGTTGTATTCGCAAACAATTACGGAATAATAATGTAGCATCTCGTGTAATTCTGAATCTAAAATCATCGAGTTTGCGAGTTGAAAATCATTTTCAATGAAATAATAACGTCATGTCAAATGTCAAAGATGTTAGCGACCGCCGCGGCTGTAGGCCTGGTGTCGCAACTCGCACGACACTACACAATATCTGTATGTTTCATGTCATTTTCGTGATTTCGTTAATGTGTGCAGGATTTATGAAGCTGTAATGGACATTGCGAAATTGTTTTGCTTTTTATGAGAAATAGCGACAAGATAAGCAAGAGTGACCTCATAGTAAGTGAAACGTCCTGCCCATTACATTACAGTGCAGCTAGGGAATCCTGCCTAATGAAGTCATAATTGTGAGCGACATCGTGTTTGCGCTCGTCACATTGAGACATTATGTTAATTGTCATTAGCCCGGTAATGTCACTGACTACGATATCCTTCAAACTCCCCCACGATCTACATTACGTGCGCGATGTTATCTTTACTTTTACAATTAATGAGCACATTATGAACGGCCAAAGTTCAGGTAAAATTGTGCCAAAAAGCAGATATTTGGAGTGTTATACTGAATTTGTTTCTTAAAATTTGTATTTTTTGCTTCAGTAGAAACCTAGATTGTGAATGTTGAGTTCAGACTTTATTTTCAAGAGTCCTGCAAAAAGGTACTGTTTTGGGTGGGCCTTATAACTATCAAATGATAAAGTCTTAATTTTTTATTATTAGAACATTAATATAACATTGTACTTTCCTACAAAACGCGTCTAACCTTCTCAAAGGGCCATCAAAACACTCGTGTAATACTCTGCTATTGCTAATGGGCGGCGGTGAGTAGTTTTTTTTTATTTATTTATTTAAGTAATATTAGACACACTATTGATCTTACATTAATAATTAATTAATTAATCTTATCTATCAATAAAAAATACAAATTTAATTCAAAAAACTGAAAAAAATATTACACAATACATCCAGCTGCGAAGGAGATACATTCAGAATGTTTGACATTAAGTAATTAACATTTTAAACGAAACTAATTAAACTTTTATATAAATAGTGCTTATAATAATTAATAAAAATAATTTATATTATTTTAGTTGTCACTAGCATTAATAATCTAGGCCGGGCCTGTATTTTAATACTAGTTACCTCCTTGTTTTTTACTGTTACTTCAGTAGGTACATAAAAGTTAATAAAACAATTAAACTTATGAAAATAATTTTTATCCAAATGATTTGAGTTTTCTTTAGTGTTATTTCCGCCAATATTTGTCTGTAAACAATTTGACAAGTGTTTCGCCTCTACACGAGGCATCCACAGGACATGTTGAGTCGCCAATATCTGGCACGAGACTTAGTCTCTTGTCTATAATTGTTTAAAGACAAATATTGGCGGAATTAACACTAAAGAGAACTCAAATCATTTGGATAATTATGGATTTCCGCAAAGTAACGCCTACTTCAATAAAATTTCTTAAAACAATTTTTAACAGTTCAACGAGTGTTTATACAAATAACATATTCAATGAATTATACATAATATTGGTAAGTATTTGAGCGGACGTTAACTAAGTTGAAGGATTCCTTTAGGAGGAGGATTTAATACATTTGGGTTGACTTGGTTTTTTTATTATAGGATAATACAGTAAGATTAAGAAGATATTTTAGTATATTATTTGGGTTATTTTTTTAATTTTTATGAATATTGTTTTTAAGGCGATCAGTAATCATCAGGTCCCCGCCCCGTACGTGGTTGTCCTCCTTATCTGTATTATATATGCTATATATTCATAAAATTACCATCTCCATAATATAACTATTTAATGAATATAACATACCTTGACGAATAAATCATTGTATGTTTGGCCTTTGTCCATCAGTTACATTGGTCATTACATTATTAACACTAATATGTCCGCACCAAATAAATTGATTTCCCGGGAACTTTATTATTGGTTTAGACATAAACTTACAATATACTAGTGTATACACGAACAAAGCGTTCGAGAGTACAGTAAGATAGACAAGCGAATAGTTCCTGTAACAGATTGACAAGTCGTAAAAAGTCAGCCACGTTAAAATTAGCTTCTAAGGCTGAGACCTATAGAGTCTACTTAAACTTTGCTCAGACTTTACTTACGTAAAACTAAGTTGAGTGTAAGCTTAGTATAATATTTGATTTTGTTTTTATAGTATTTTATATATTATGCTGAACTCAGACATCCCAATGCAAAAAGTTCGCGTTTTATCATACTCAGCTAAGTTTTACGTTAGTAAATTATGACCTAAGTCTAAATAGGCTCTATAGATGTCAGCCTTACTATTTTAAATGTAACCACTAACTAAAGCACACATTGACAAATAAAAATTGGTTACGCGTAACGTGGCTATCAGAACTATGGTTATAACAGTTAATTTGACCTAATGTTATTATAAAATAACTTCCTTGATGTTTCGTAACAGCTAATTTATTATTATTGGTTAAAAACACTTCGAAGTTAGAAGCACAATATGAAACAAATTAAAATGTATGTCGAATAAACACAAACCTGTTTCCGCTATATTAAATGATGAGTTAATTTTTCCACTTAATATTACCTTGGTTATAATTACTAGGAGAGTGAGCCCGCGACTCTACTCACGTAAATTTTAAGTAACTTTTTTGTTCGTTACCAGTGGGAAGCTTGTATTGTTAAACAGTACTGTACAAGCATTAGTGTCTTTTTACATGCATATGGTTACAGAGACCGTGCCGTGACGTTTTTTCGATGCTTTATGAGATCGGTAAAGCTCTTGTGAAACCTAGGTACCTAGGTACTTTAACACCGAATATTTATGTAATATAAATCGACCTCCGGTATTCACTTCACACAAAAATAATACTTTTTCAAAGAACATACGCATATCCAAATATTAACCCAGTTTGAAGCATTGAACAATATCTATTGCACGTTACAATTAACATTCACACGATCAATGTTGCACAGATAATAAATCAGACACGTAAAAATAAGTATTATTCTAATTTAAATCACAAACATACATCAATTCATTTGAGAACATGTGAATTGTTGAAACATTTGTATTAACCTTTTCATTGCGGTGCTTCGCTGGCAATTGAAATGATTCAGGGTTACTCACGTGAGAATTGATGTAATATATAGTTTTGGGTTTATGAAACTCAAATATTTTGTTAACAAAATGTTTACTTCTGAATTATTAACTTACATGAATTGAACTTACAACTCGCTATAATGACGACATTTAATGAACACACGGGTAAAGCTATCTAACTTAAATCGTAAATAAAATCTAAAACTTAAAGGAAGTAATGGAAGTTTTGAAATTTTTAAACAAACAAATTGTATGTATATTTGGGAAACATAATTTTAATCACCCTTACGTGGTCACATAAGACACCACGCATTAGGTGACAGTGCCTACAGCGGCTACTAGATTACTTATTTCTCTTCTTATTTTCTTTCTTGGTGCCAGGTCAAACTGTTATCACGACCGACGTGACAGTAATCACGACCATCATGTTCACGAAGCATCCTTAAACAATTTCAAATTCAAATATTAGTCAAAAAACTACCACCCATTCCAAAATGAATGCCTCAGGCCTGAGAAGAATGGGCGCAACAAACACAGCGGGCTTTTTTTTTTCATCAAAAATTTGTTTTACAATTAAAGTTACATTTACAAAGTAACATTGTACAAATAAACTTATTATTTAATAGCCTGAGGGCGGTCGCTCCATTCCCAATCTGTGGTATCATTAAGAAGGTAATTTATGTTATAGTAACCTTTACCAAACAAAAGTTTTTAACAATCCTTTTGAATAACGTAATACTTTTGTTTTGAATGTTTTCTGGGATCCTGTTGTAAAAGCATATACATCGCCCCACAAAAGACTTACTAACTCGACTTAGCCGAGTAGTAGGCATTATAAGCTTATGTCTGTGACAACTGAACAATGAGTTGAAGCTCTAAAGGTTGATGCATCCAATATACGATTATTTATATTGATACATTTAATTCCTTATTACTTTTAAACACGACTCATAATATATTGGATGCAGCACCTTACAAACTAATTGTTAAGTATATTACAGCCATTGTCAAATACTCTATTTGATTGAAAAGAGTGGCCGTTGAATTTTTTATATATTCTTCTCACGAGCTCAACTTTTTACGAACATATAGTAAATTTAGTAATTTAAGAGAATAATTATAGTGACGATTCAGAAGCCCTTCGTTTGAGCCTAATTGAATAAAGTTAATTTGACTTTGACTTCTTCACTTCCCACCAGGTATAGGTACACTCGTTTGTCCTCCACTTAAAAAAAAAACTTGTCTACGACCACTAGTTATGAAAGCAATTATTTTTCTCTTCTAATCTGCCTACGTGAGGTATCTATGGTTGAAGATACTTGAACTTAAAGTACGTATGTTGCATAACCGACCCTTACTATATTATTTTGTTTTTAATATGTTAATGATGTAATGTATCTCGTGATAAGTGGGTTAATATAAGAGAATTGTAGCGACGACTATGCCTTTTAAGTTACAGTATTTCTGCTGTATATTATATATAATAGTACCTCCTAAGTCGTATTGCATGATCCGTTACGAGGATTCAAGAGCTAAATTATCCAAAGTTTTCTATACCCCGCCCTGTAGATCAAATCTATGCTTACAGTCACCGTATATTACCGTAATAACCGTATAATATAATAAATAGTTATATCAAGTTGTACGTGTTTCATGACTTTATGAAAATTAACTCAATGTCATTGATATTAGTTATTTTAACATTAAAATTGATTTAGTATTAGTGTTACTTATTATTAATCAATATTTTGGACACCGTAATTGTTCATTATATCAGACACGTTACCTTTAAATATATTAAAGTATTTTGTATAAATAATATGTGTAATATTGTAATAATACGATCTTGCGTTGTACAGTATTTCGATTATTTCTCTAGCCAATTTTGATGTTGACTTAATGAGGGATCTAACATCCCTCATTAAGTCAAAGTCAAATAAATTTTGTTCAAATAAGATTAAATTAAGCGCTTTATTATTTCCACGTCATTATAAATATTAATTTTACTTAATGAGTCGTGGTAAATTCAGTAAATTTTGGTAATCTTCGGAAAAAGTAGAGCCCGTGAGAAGTATATATAAGAAACTCCCTGTTGTTATAATGAAATTTAACAGCAGAACTGTCAAACCGTTCGTCAATAAATTCTCGCATAGAAAATATTATGTCTATACAAAACATACATTGGAAATAAAAAATAATTTTGGGTCCCAAATCGAAATAAAAACTATCCTATCTCGTAAGTTGGACTAAACTACACTCCATGAAGTAATCCCCATTAATAAATTCAAAGAATTAACATTAACAGAAAGAATAATTTATTTTATATATATTGAAATCTATTTAATTCTCGTTCATTGGTTGTAGTTCAGTAGACATTTAAGTTACAAGAGGCTTGATAGCTGAAGTATAATACAAAACGGTATAGTTGACCAGCTAACGTCAGGGTGCGTCTGTATTCTGACATAATAATCATAAAAATTCAAAAAAAAAACTCGAATGTAATGTATATCTTTACATATTTAAACTATAACTATAACTAGGGTGTGAATTAATTCAGAATTCTCAATATTTGTGGAATTGATAGTTATGTCATTAGAAGTTTATGGTAATTTGGTCACTGCCAGATGTAAGGTTAAAAGTTCGCCGGTGAATCTTGTATTATATAAGGCTCAGCTTCTGTTATTGGGAGGATACCCCGGGACCTGCTGAACCGGTCTGCAATGTGTCTCGGAGTGACCATGATTTTTGTGGAAATTAAATTTTAAACATATAAAAAAAATGTTTTTTTTTATATGTTGCTGAGAATGATATTATCTCAATTGATCACTATCATAAAGACATTTAAAAACCTCATTAATATATTTTATGACTGTGTTTTCGTCTAATTTTGTTTTGATTATTTCTTTTATATTTGCCCAAACACTTTATCTTGTATATCATATGTACAATCTTAATGTTCTCTGTGTCACAGCAGACAGTTATATGTATATATATACTCCTCACTAGTTGATCTACTCACCTCACATAATTTCATTGGTTGTATTTTATACCTTCCTTATTCTAATATTGTTTGAAGCCACAACCTAAGACTTAAACAAAGTATACAAGATTTTATGACGATACGTCACTCGAACGGTTGGCTCAGTTAGTAGAGAACTGGTACGGAACGCCAGAAGTCGTGGGTTCGAGTCCCGCATCGTTCATAAAATGTTTGTTTTCAAATTTTATTTGTGTATACTAATGATTTTTCTTTAATAAGGAGGAGTTAAAAAAATCAGAATTTTTGTTTAATTACGCTAAAAAAGAATAACTTGTTGCGTGCACAAACATTCTTTTTGTTACATCGAGACTAATGCGATATAATGCGGCAAAGTTATTCACTACATTTGCAAGCGGTAGTTTTGAATGTTAATTATGAAGTGTCTGTCGATATGACGTCACTAACACTGTGCCCTTATCAAGATGGCGTACCGTCCCTTTATCAAATATAAGACAAAATAATTGTTTATATTCGTGGACAAACATAATAAGAAAGTGTAGTCAAATGAAGAGTATTACTGGTGTGATGACACTTCGGCCGTGGCACACTTTATACAACGCCATTACTACTGCATTTTCGTTTTCATTGGACACTATATTACTAAGGTATTACTGTTTTTGGCTATGTCAATGTCAGCCAAGTTTTTTGACACCTGCATTTCGTAAATTTTATGAGCGATATTATTGTGTAATAAATAAGACTTCTTAATACCCAATGGTTAACTTACGGAAGTCAATTAATACAATATCGAGTAGCTTTGAGAATAGGCCAACATTTATTTTTTATACCCCTACTAAAAAGGTGACCCGTACTTAAATATTTATTTTAATTTTTTTGACAATTTTTTTAATTTTATTTTGTTATAATTAAGCACTAGAATACTTATAACAACAAATTTTCATCCGTCTACGATCAACCCTTGTTTTTTTAATCGTGATTTTTATATTATTCTGTTCTATCCACAGATCCGCAATAGGGTTGTATGATGGCAATCGAATATAATAATAATTGTAGTACCTACGATAAATTATATGAACGATATATTTTGTAGGTCTGAGAATCGGTCGTCATCTATCTTTTATACTCCAAAAATTATAATTATACAATTTTTTTATAACTTTAACTGTCAATACAACGTTTGCTGGGACAGCTAGTTATTTTTTTTTATGAAATAGGAGGACAAACGATCGTACGGGTCACCTGGTGTTAAGTGATCACCGCCGCCCGTATACTCTTGCAACACCAGAGGAATCACAAGAGCGTATAAATTATATAATAAAATCGTAACAAATGTAATCTGTACAATGATTTTTTTTAAGGATATTTGCTGTATATTTTAAAAACTATGCCAACTTCAAAAAAGTACTTTATAGAATTTTTGTTAGTTTGTCTGTTTTTCTGTTCAAAACGAAAAAATTCCAAATAGATTTTTTCGGTTCGTGTCGCACTTTGTTTTAAATTTAAAAAAAAGAACTTTATTTCTCATTAAGACAGTCGTCACACTATATTAATTGATACATAACAACAGGACTATTACATTCAGTTGTGTGTGTGTGTTTGTGTTAGTCGTGGTACTCATAATCTAGCCGGCATCCTGTGAAAAGGAGCCTTCCACAGGTATACGACCTTACTCGCCTCTTACCGGCGGGCCTGGGACTTCTACATTTTTATGCCCCGTGGAAGCACAGGGCTGTCTGTCTGTTTGTTTAGCCGTCCTACTGTCTGTCAGCGGGTTGTATCTCATAATCTCATACACCAAAACAGTTGAGCAGATGAGACTAATGGCGTACTAAAATATAATCGTGAACTTACGGTGTATTTACTAATAGAGCTGTCTCAATATAAAGTGTGGCCTTACAATGACGATGTTTAATGAACACACACAGACAGAGCTACTCAACAGTAAACATAAAACAATATCAACAATTAAAGAAAATAATTAAAATTTTCAAATTTTCAAACAAAACAAATTATATATTTAAGAAACAACATTTTAATCACCCTTACGTTGCCTACGTTAGCCCGCGGCTACTAGATTACTTACAGGGTGGTTCGAAAAGATGTTATTATAAATTGATTTATTTTGGTGAATTGTGTATTATTTACTTTTGAAATTGTAATTTCTTGATTACGTTTAAGTAGTTGTACACCTGTATTCATTTAGTATGACCATTGAAGTGCACGCTGTATAGAGCGACATAATATGATGTAAATGATGCGGATAAGGCGTTTTAAAGGAGTAACTCTATTTCTTTTTAAAAGAGATATTTTGATCATGGTATTTTGGAGTTTCGTAATATTTATCGCTTGGTTTGATGAAAGCCTCAAACTTCTTAGTTAAAGTTAGTGGAGCATGAAGTCGTCTGTCCAAGCGCACCGTTAGTTTTGGCACAATATACAATAAGGTTTAGAGTTGACTAAGGTACCATAGTTTGTATTGAAGTACTTGAAACAAAAAAAGGATTATCTTAAATACTTACCTATATATAATATTTGCAACACATACTTAAGGCCATTCGACATTACAGAAATTGCTAATAAATTTAACTTATAATAGCCACCAAATAAGCCGTTTAGCATTACTTCATCCAAGAATATGACGAAAGACTTATTACGCACTCAAGTTTATGAATTATTATAAACTAAAATTACCGAATAATATAAACATATTATTTTGAGTGCGGTCTGAATAAGAAAACTTAATGGTCCCTTGAACTTTTGTAAATATATGACTTAATGGATGAGTCGATTGCATCACGACCTTTGGAAACATAACGGCTTGTATACTAATTAATATGTTTATGGTTTAAGACATCGCTTTTAACTTTCTAGTTCCAAACGGTATACAACCGTATATATGTCACCTAAGATTAAGGATTGGTCTCTGCTGCACTCCAACTAGATACCGCAGGCGTAGTCGCAAAGTACGGCAACTAATACTACGCCTAAGTGGGCGTACTCGGGCCAGACTCAGAACAATGTGTGGCACGTCAACGTCAAAAAACAATTTCTATATTAAATAGTTCAACTTATGTTTTTTAAGTTATCACTTCTGTCGGGTGTCCTGAGACGCACACTTTTATTTTTTTAATATTGACAACTTTTACACAAATTATCTTGCTCCAAACTAGGCATAGCCCGTACTATGAGTACAAGACAACGATATATTTAATACAATGCTCAGTGCTCTGTGAACGGCTGGATCACTTGGCGTTGCGTAGAGAGGTCGCTTCATTGTGTGTCTTCTACCGCATTTATCACGGGGAGTGTTCCGAAGAGCTGTTTAACCTGATTCCTGCCGCCCAATTCCACCTTCACACGACACGCCACAAGTTAGGATATCATCCTCACCATCTGGATGTGTGGTGGTCCTCCACAGTGCGGTTTTCAAGGAGCTTTCTTCCACGTACTACAAAGCTGTGGAATGAGCTTCCTTGTGCGGTGTTTCAGGGACGATACGACATGGGTACCTTCAAAAAAAGCGCGTACACCTTCCTTAAAGGCCGGCAATGCTCCTGTGATTCCTCTGGTGTTGCAAGAGATTGTGGGCGGCGGTGATCACTTAACAACAGGTGACCCGTACGCTCGTTTGTCCTTCTATTCCATAAAAAAAAACAATATACTTACTTAAAAATACAAATAAACATCTATGACTCAGAAACAAAAATATTCATCATATTATATATTATGTTTGCGCCTACCGGGATTCGAACCCACGACCTAGCTTAGAAGGCATGGTTCCCAACCACTGGCATATGAGTTGCAAAAAAATAAACAAAAAGGAAGAGTGTTTTAGCTAAGTTTGTAGCGAGTGTGAGACACGGAAACTATTGGAAGATCAACAGTTTGACCTCACGAATATGTTGCAAACATAATAATTATATGTTCGTGAGTAGACATTTAAAAGATTGATACATTATAAAGACAAACTAATTCCTGTACAATTAAGAATTATATATTTAAAGAAAATATCGGATCTCAGAGTATTATTTTATTTATCTTTATTTCCTAAACACATGCCAGTGTTGGGTCAAAGTAAAACAGGACAAAACAGATTTATAATTTAGTTTCGTATGAACAGACATATTATAATATTATACAGACCATTCTGTTGACTCAAAGTTTTTAATAATCAAAAATATATTAGTCACTAGTTAACTATGTTACTGGAAAACAGCAGAATTATCACAAATTAACTTTTCATTAATACCTTGTAACTTCTAGTAAATAACGTTAACACCATAAATATTTATTTATTTGTTAGTAAATCTTACAACTATAACAACGTTATAATCCATTTTGATCACAAAAAGCAATGTAATAGTTTAACACAAGATTCTTATTAGTTTAAAGATTCCTAGTTTCAAGATTCTATATTCCATTACATAATTTATTTTATAGTATTAGTATTTTTTTTAATATAACAACATTTTTGTTCGTTTCTCGTGGTTCGAGATACAGCAATATAGTACACTAGGTACTCAAATTGCAATTTAATTATTTCTTTTCAAAGAAGTTTTTTAGTCTATTATTAAACGTCAAACCACCCTTTCAAATATATAGGACTTAGTATTGAGATGAGCGTAAGAAATTCGGTGGTCTTCTTTTTGTAAATAGATTTTCATTACAATATTTTTCGCTCCATTCCCATAGTGTCATGATTATAAATTTTATTTATATATTGGTCTAGCCTTTACCACGTTAGCTTTTATAACAATTCTCTTGTATTTACTAACATATTTGTTTAGAAGATTTTACAAGCATCACCCAACAAATGACTTAATAACTCGACTTAACCAAGTAGTAGGCATATCAAGCTTATGTTGGATCCTAGTGCTAACATAATGATTATTACAGTTTCTAGAAAATTCTCTCATGGCATAATATGATTAATATTACGTATTTCACATTAATGTATTATCAAACACATAAGTATTAGTATGTAAGTGAAGTTTGCACATTGCTATTATTAAATCACAGTTGTCATCATTATTAACAACATACATAGTATTTATTGTATTGGTAACTTTGACAAAGCCGATAATGTATTTACTACTTCTTGTTTCAGGTTCCATGAAGCGGCTGTCATGCGCTTTGCGACACTGATTGCACTCGTGCAGGTAATATCTGATTTATTTTATAAGCCATAAGGCATTACAAATATATTTATTTACCATAGAGAGTGATAATAACATAACATATTAGAATAACATGCGGTAAACGTTCTAAACCGGTTTATTCAACAAAATCTAAATGTATTAAAACTTTAAACAGTTCCAAGTTATAACATATCAATTTACTATAGAAATAAATAATCATTAGTATAAATTTTAATTTATATCACCGCGGAACGGAATGGAAGCAGTTTTTTGTACTTAACGAAACTACATAATATTAGATATGGTATGATGAATTAAGTTAAGGCATTGATATTATAAATAAAAAGGGGTGCAGACACATTATTGAATTTAACTTTTGACGATATCTTATTGTTGTATTAACACCATCCTTTTAAAATCTTCAATGTATAATTTTGATAATATAATCAACAATTAATTATTTAAAAAAAAATTTTAAATTGATATCAATTATCATCCTAGATTCCAACTCTAGACTAGAATGTCGTTATAAGCTTTAAATGAAGCTCATTAATATACCGTAAAAGGGCATAGCTGTATTCGTACAGGTTTCATCACAATATCTGTGTCAAAGGTCATTCAATTGGAATATGGTGTAACTATATTGTTTAAGAATACACGTTCGAACGCCATATAAGATGTTCATAAATTTAATATACTATAACTGACGAATAACTCTTTGGTGATGTGAGAATGCGCGTCATTATGTATGAAATATGATTACTGTCAACATAATATTTATAATTTAAACACTTCAAGAGGGCAGTTCTCTGGAAAACCGAAGCGTTAATGTCAATTGAGTTTTTTAATTCAAGAGAGAAACGTCGACTGAAAGTCGAACTCCAAAATTCAAATTCAAATATTTTTTTGAAATACGATTTAAAATCACTTATTGAACTTCAAAAAACTAGCAACCAGTCAAAATAGTATGCCACAGACCTTTTTTTACCAGTGGGAGGCTCCTTTGCACAGGATGCCGGCTAGATTATGAGTACCACAACGGCGCCTATTTCTGCCGTGAAGCAGTAATGTGTAAGCATTACTGTGTTTCGGTCTGAAGTGCGCCGTAGCTAGTGAAATTACTAGGCAAATGAGACTTAATATCTTGTCTCAAGGTGACAGGCGCAGTTGTAGTGCCGCTCAGAATTTTTGGGGGTTTCAAGAATCCTAAGCGGCACTGCATTGTAATGGGCAGGGCGCATCAATTACCATCAGCTGAACGTCCTGCTCGTCTTGTCCCTTATTTTCATAAAAAAAAAAAGACCTGAGAAGAACGGGCGCAAGAAACTCAGCGGGCTTATTTTGTATATTTTGTTACAATAAAATATCATGTTATATCGTACAATAAACATTTATACTTAAATAGTCTGAGGATTTTTACTCCATTCCCAGTATGTAGTAACAATAAGAAAATCATTATATTACTAGCTGACCCGGCAAACGTTGTTTTGCCATATAAATTATTTTTAGAGTTAGACCGTTTCTTGTACATGGCATCATCACTTTATTTTTCTAAAATTAAATAATTATTCTAAAAAGACGTAGTCTGAGTTACTCCTTATTACATTAGCTAACTGCCAATAAAAGTCTCGTCAAAATCAGGCCAGCCATTCCAGAGATTAGCCGGAACAAACAGACAGACAGACAAAAATAGTAAAATATGTTATATTGGTGTATGTACCGTATATATTATATTCATATACATCTAATATATAAAATTCTCGTGTCACGGTGTGCGGGACCGAACTCCTCCGAAACGGCTTGACCGATTCTCATGAATGTTGGGGGTGGTCCACACGAATTTTGTTTTTTTAATTTTTTTGACATTTTGTTTTAAATTTGTTTGATTATGAGTCAGCATTAAAAATACATACAAGTTCAAATTTTCACCCATCTACGATCAACAGTTACTTTTGTATCGCGATTTTAATATCGGCAATACAACGTTTGCTGGGTCAGCTATTATATATATAAACTAGTGGACCCAACAGACGTTGTCCTGTCGGAAATTTCGGACACACGTCTTAAATATGAAAAATCGGTCCAGCCGTTAGGAGGAGTCCACTAAAATACACTATATGGACGGAATTGAGAATCTAAACCAATCTCAAATACACTGGAACACACAAAAATATCATCAAAATCGGTCTAGCCGTTTTGGAGGTAGTTCAATTGTGAATGTAAACCATTCTTGAATCCACCCGAAGACACACATCAATCTCAAATTCACTGGAACACACAAAAATCTCATCAAAATCGGTCCAGCCGTTCAGGAGGTAGTTCAATTGTGAATCTAAACCATTCTCGAATCCACCTGAAGACATAAAGTTTCAATAAAATCGCTCCAGCCGTCTAGGAGGAGTTCAGTGACATACACACGCATACAAGAATTATATATATAAAGATTACGTGACACGTTGTTTGTCCGCGATGGCCTCCTAAACTAATGAACGGATTTTAATGGGGATTACTTCATGGAATGCAGTTTAGTCCCACGTGAGAGATAGGATAGTTTTTATTTCGATTTGAGACGCATAACTATTTTTATTTTCAATATTTGTTTTGTATGGACATATTTTCTATGGGAGAACTTATTGACGCACGATTTGACATTTCTGCTTTGAAACAATTACCTACATTATAGTTAACAACAGGGAGCAATGACGTTCTATACATAATATAGAAAGTCATTGACAGGGACCATATTTTACAAAATAATTCTTGGTGTTATGAAATACTAGATGACCCGACAGACGTTGTTCTGTTCATAATAAAAAAAAAACGCTTGCGGATGGAATTTTGGAAACCCCGTTCTTAGCTGACCTCTACTCAGTGAAAAGAATAGTCCTACCAAATTTCAAGTCTTTAGCTCTAATGGTTCCAGAGATATCGTGATGAGTGACTATATACGTGGAAATCTCTCATATATACAGATTATTGACAAATACATAAAAAACAGTATTTTTCTTATTATGCACAGAACAACGTCTGTCGGGTCAGCTAGTGTAGTAATAAACGGTTACTTCAATATTACAAACAGACACTCCAATTTGATTTATATGTATAGATAATCTTTACCAAACTTTTTTATCAATTCTTTTGAATGTTGTAATACAATTGAATTGTACATTATCTGGGATTATGTTGTAAAATCATATCATCGGCCAATAAAAGACTTATTAACTGAACTTAACCGTGTAGTTTATATTTGTTCCTCGTGTTAACATTATGATTGACACAGTTTCTACCAAATTCGTTAATGTGCTTTTGAACATACGAGACATTTTCAAGGTATATTGAGATACAACAGTCGAAAAACATTTACGTATTTAGGCTCTGAAACGGGCCATATGACGGGCTCGACTCCTACGGAATAAAAACCTCCTGTACGCTGGTAGCTCGAAATCTTTTCCAGCGAAGCAGGGCGGGGTGTGGATGTAAAAGTTGTATCGTACAGGCGCGGGGCGTACCGGAAGGAGGCTCGACCCTGGGACCGACTGCTAGGCTGTATGGATAGAGATTATATTAGATAGATATTGATTTTTTATGAGAGTCATTATAATGTCAAAGTAAGACATTTTGGTCCACTTCGGAAGCGTTTAGCCTTTACTTATTGAATGTCCCATAGGATACACTAATACTAACAAAATAATATTCACAATAATACAAGCTGAGTGCTATTTCAATTATAGACGCCAATAACATTCATAATTAAAAAGCAAAGAAGTACCTATATTAAAAAAAAAATCACAATTATGTCATAAGTTGAAAGTGATTCACAATTTAAATGAATTACATTATATTAAATTACTATCTGTATTACATACATAATTGTTATTTAGTCTTTAACAGCCTTGAGGAGAAGAAGCCTTCAGAAGGCAAGAAAATCTTTGCCCCTCTTTTGAAACAGCATGAACAGATTAATCGTTTTACAAATTATCTCAAAATAAATATATGCAAGCTGTGCAACAACCTCAGTGAAAAAAAAAATAAAATTTAACAAAAAAAAGCAGGATTCACGACGACACGGTCCAGGAATCACAAGCAGTGCGCGTTTAAACTTTCCCAAACTTTAGGAAAGGGAACGACCCTTCCCACGACACCACCGCAAGTAATAATCCGTAATTGACACCTTATGGCCCTTGTTGTAGTTGTCCGTTAGTACAGCTGCGTGAAAATCGTATTTTTAAATAAGCTATTGTGTATTTATTATAATATTTACCAGTATCGCAAATTTTACAATGGCTTTTTAAATACCATTTCAACTGTTAAAACTATAAATCACAAAAATCATAAGTAATGACAACACAGAGCCAAAGTTCCCAAGTATTATTTGAAACAAAAATTTCCGTGAGAAAATGTTTAGACATTGTTTTAGTCTAACAATGATATCGATATGGTCGTACACCTGGCGATTCATCTCAATTGAAACGTAAACTGCTCAGACAATATTTTGTAAGAATTAATTCATTTGTGACTGAGCACTTCTCACATTTTAATAATAAGTGATAACCCGCAATGACATCAATTATCTATATATATAAAAATGAATTGCTGTTCGTTAATCTCGCTAAAACTCTAGAACGGCTGGACCGATTTGGCTAATTTTGGTCTTGAATTATTTGTGGAAGTCGAGAGAAGGTTTAAAAGGTGAATAAATAGGAAAATGCAACAAATTTGTTTTTCCTTTGATGTGTCCATACAAAATTTCTATGAGAAAAACTTTATTGACGCACGATTTGACAGTTCTACTGTGAAACAATTTCATTACGACAGCAGGGTGCATATTTTACGAAGTAATTTTTTATGTTATGATATATTATTGACAAATTCATATAAAAACATTACTTTATTTATTATATACAGAACAACGTCTGTCGGGTCAGCTAGTACTAAATAAATTTGTAACCAAAATGAGTCTTCACTCGAACGGTTGGCTCAGTTGGAAAGAACGCTCGGACGGAACCGAGAGGTCGCGTGTTCGAGTCCCGCGTTGTTCATAAATGTTGGTTATAAATTAAATTTGTATGAGAAAAATTGATATGAGATATGAGAAGAAGTATTGAGTGGGACTTTTTGATTCTTGAAAATATACAAATAAACATAATTCTCAATATGTGTTATGTATGTTGTTATTCAAACCATTTTACCATTTAATTTCTTTCTTTTTTGTTTTTGTTTTCAAATTATTGTAAAGTAGGTTACCGACTATGAAGTTCTGATGTAGTTAAACTCTTTTTCGAGTCCTTTTGTATTCGCAAGTATAACTTGTGTGCTTAAAAATTATTACAATTTTAAAGTGTAATACTTAGTTTTCCAGACTTGTGTATATATATTTAAATTTATACAAAACATTGCATGCATTCTGATGTGTTAATTCACGCGAGACCGCTTCTGCTCCGCTGTCAATTCATGAGGGATCCAACGACAAAAAAGTTTCTGAACTTTCAATTCTTCGTGTAAAATTTTCTGAATTTGTTTCATACCAATCCCCAATAGTCCTAGAATTGTCTTATAGGTAATCCGCGGGTTTTCTTCAATTAGCCGCTTAACAGTAGCCACATTATTTTCGTTGACGGCAGTTGAAGGCCGCCCTTCACGAAATTTGTAATGTAAAGAAACCCGACCTCCCTCAAATTCAGCAAACCATCGGTGCGTAAGCAAGGTGCTTCTCTCCCAAAAGCATTTTGAAGACGAGCGGCACAGTCTTACGGAGAGAGAGAACTTTTAAAATCATAAGAAATCAACGCTCTAAAATCATTCCGACTTAATTCCATTTTCGTTGCGTATGTAGAACTTTGATGATAAACAACAATCGACAAATGATTTCACGGCAATTGTTTTTTTTTATTACTAAGAACGTTGCAACGTTTCAAAAAATACAACATTCGAAATTCAAATAGTTCCGATTAGCTAGAAGTGCAAAACTTTTAGTGTGCCCCATGTATATTATAATAACAAGACAATTAAAAATAACAATTAAGGACCTACATTGTGGAGTCGGTTTTTTTATGTATTTTGTTTATTCATTCAAGTGATGAGTATTCTTCAATATCTTCTGCATTGCTTCTGACAATCATGATAAAGAATCTTTGACTGATTACTAATACTTACAGTTGTAAAACAAACTGGAATATTTCGATTAAATCAAATCATAAAAATTATGGCTAACTTCAGCGGTAATCTTTCAATTTATTTGGAGAACCGAACGTCGCGGCGAGCTTGTTCAAATCGAGTTGATTAACATACACGGACTTAAAGAATTACGATTTAATTATATATTAAGATATATTATACTGACCATAATATTAATGAAAATCATTATTTGTTTTCAGCTGTCGCTCGCTACAGCTGTTTCAGGAAACACACTCACAGCGGCTGAACTAAACCTTCAATTGGCCGGAGATGAGTTATCTCCCTTCTACTCTTTCGAATCCAGTGATGAGAGCGGAGTGAACTTCATTCGAGGGTCGAGAGCGGCAGACTCTCCTCTGTCGCCTGATATAAACGTGCAATGTTCGGCAGAATACATCGATGTTACAGTCGAGTTTGCAGATGTCTTCGACGGAGTTGTGTACAGCAAGGGATTCTTGAATGATCCCAGATGCAAGTGAGTATCCAGAGGGGGGGCGGGTCCATTTATTTAATAAAATTATTAAGTATACCTAAATATAACTAACAGATAAATGTTAAACTAATGACGCGTGTAAAAATGAACAATGATTAAACTAATTCATATAATTAAAATATCTACAAGAAAACAATAATATGTGGACAAAATACAATAGATAAACCATAGGTACAAATTAAATAGCAGATAGATTCATGTACATCATATTTATTAAACACAAAATTTTAACTCTTACTTCAATTTACATCCTAGAAGCATGTAAATTTGTTAAAAAACATTCGGACTTATACTCAACACAACCAAATAACAAGCGAATAGAAATTTAAACAAATTAAAAATTCCCCAAACAAGTATGTCATTAGTGTCATCGAGCCCTCACCACATGGCAATAAAAATTTATAATCACATCCCAAACGATATTAAACATAAACAGAAGCCTTCTCTATTTAAAAGACATCTTAAAATTTTTTTAGTTTCAAAATGCTTCTACGATTTACCCGAATTTTTTAATTACACTAAGTGTGAGAATTAGTTACAATATAGTATAAGGATGTATAAAATGTATATATAAGTCTTATTTATTTTATGTATAGCATTGCTGTGCCCTTGCAGGGCGTCATATATTATCTACCCATTAATGTACCACCCTACTGTAAAATGTGACTTGCAATAAAATATTTTGATTTGATTTGAATAAATCCTATGTTAGTAAGTTAGTTCATATTTAAAACAGTCCCTACTTGTATTAAATATCCTTATTCCACTATTATTATAATGAAACTCCAAGCACATTCTCGTTAAAGGAGCTCTTTGACCTACGTTGGTTCGAGATGAAGGCTTAATAATTTATGTTTAAGAATATCAGGTGACTGATCTAAATGTATTGTTCGCAGGTACATATCAGTTGGAGGCAGCCAGTCGCGTTACTCATTCCGAGTTCCGCTGAACGGCTGCGGCTCCAGACCTTTGTGCAATGCGTGTGGAACCATAGACAATGTCCTCATATTCCAGGGTGATGAATTTGTTCAGGGACCGAACGACTTTGCCAGAAAGGTAAGATATTTGGGAATTATTTATGAAAAGAGTGGACTGCCAATTTTAAATAAAATGCCATCATCTGATGAGACGCATCAAAAAACCAGTCGATACCAGCAGCTAGATTCCTCCACAAATAACGACAAAATGTGAAATTCCACAACATCATGATGACGTCTCAAAGGAAGAAACTTCTACTGATGACTCGCACTGCCACTTTGTGGAATCAGTTACCGGTCACAGTTCTCCTGAACCGATATGACTTGGGCCGATTTCACCATTGAAGTAGAACGCGATTAGACACACATTTCACCAACACAAACTAAACGAAGTTAAATGCTGACCGCTGAACTTTGGACGTTCAACATATTTGAACGCGTTCAAGACCTTTCAGTGTCATTATCGAAATGGAAACATTGACATTTAATAATTTAGATTTTGTTCTTACTTATCGATGACAGTTTTAACAGGTATTTGATACATTATATTGTTTATGACATGTAAACTCATCTTATGTCAACACGCTCAAAAGGTATTGGTGAAATCGCTTGGTGTTCAAGACTGCTATTTTAACTCATTCACGCAAAACTGAGTTTTATTAAACTCAGTTTGAAATGTCATCGGTGAAATCGTGGCTTAGGGACCTTGAAGCTTTGATCATACCTTACACGCCAGCCATTATTACAAGTAACGTTATAGAAGTAGTTGGTCGGGTAATGATGCTGGAACATGAGGATATAAACAGATCCAACACGTCATGTTCTCGGTACGTCTGGCAAACCTTCTCTTGGCCCTAATAGAAATGGTGGATTCAATTACATGAGAGCATTCTGTATAATCTCAAGATATTTCAAGTGAAAACTCCTTGAAATACTGAGCACTTTGAATTGAATGATAATGAGCTGTCACGCAGTTCGTGTTCGTTGTGCGAGGAAGCCTAGGAAGAACTGAACCCGAAAGAGTTAAGAATTTTCAGATTTTCAGATGGATCCAAGACCAGGACAGGTATTGGCTCTCGGGTATTCTCAGAGGACCTAAACAAACACGTATATACACCATTAGGAAGGAACCCATAATACAGTATTACACACAGAATGTAGGGGCACGTCTTCTGGGCTTCCTGGTAGAGTTGGGTGGGCAGGAGTAACACCGTCAACCCATCACGCAAAATAAGCGCACTTAATACATCGAGTTGCGGAGAACAACCCGCTATAAACTATAAGTTATACCTACGCTTAAGCTTATAATAACCTTATGACTAACTAAATAAATAAAGAACAGAAAATAATGTTATTTAGAATTAAATAATTGTTGTCATTATTTATTGTATTAACATCGACGACATGTAATATCACATTATTAAACAGCTCGATTCGAAAATTCACGATAGAAATTGACATTGACATTTTATTACAAGAAGAAGAATTGAGGCGTCTCTCAGTGAGAACCTTGGCTATAGATCTGATCTGGTAGTTCACTGGATCGCAATTGAGTTCGGTAGAGCTAGATACACAATGTCGGTAGGACATCGTCTCTTATGCCCCTCTCGTAAGTTTTTATAAATTACCTCCAACTATTATACACCTAACAACTGACGTCACAAAATTTTGAATTATGAAATGAATTTAGAAGTTAGAACCAAGTGGTAGCACGTCTAATAATTCACCCAGATAAGAACCTCGCTTATTATTGTGTGATTTACAAAACCAACATTCCAACCGGTGGGAGGCTTTGCACAGGATGCCGGCTAGATTATGGGTACCACAACGGCACCTTTTTCTGCCGTGAAGCAGTAATGTATAAAGATTACTGTGTTTTGGTCTGAAGGGCGCCGCAGCGAGTGAAATTACTGGGCAAATGGGATAATACTTAATATCTTATGTCTCAAGGTGACGAGCGCAATTGTAGTGCCGCTCAGAATTTTTGGGTTTCTCAAGAATCATGAGCGGCACTACATTGTAATGGGTAGGGCGTATGAATTATCTTCAGCTGAACATCCTGCTCGTCTCGTCCCTTATTTTCATAAAAAAGAACATTTCTTATCTTATATTCAATCTAATCGCGATTCATCGAAGCCATCCTACGAGTTCCAAATGTATCTCTGCATAAATGGGCAAAAGAAACCAAAATTACAGTTTTATAAAGTAATTAATTTTGTTTTTCCAGGTTTCATGCGCCGGTACAGCCCTGGAAGCAGGCGGAAAATCAGAACAGTCCCATGTGCTCAAACTGAAACCGTTCATGGTTGATATGCTGGACGTAGTGGCTGTGGAAGGACCGGCTGGTGGCGTCGAGTGCTGGATGGACATCCAGAAGGGAGTCTTCCCCAACGTATGTTACTTTATTATTTGTTACTTCCGACGTAACGTCACCTAAGCTACTTTCATTAATAACCAATATGAATATATAATAATATATGTTCTCATAAACGCATGTAAGAAGTTAAACTTATTTAGATCTTAATTGCATAAATGCTGCCAGTATTCTTGGTACGCTTCCCCTTAATGATAGTATTAATTTAATGCTTTCATAGTATTGTAAATATTGTTATAAGATTTGTTTTGTTTGAATAAATATGGTAGTTTATTAATATTCATATATTTATTAATTTTATAAATGAATTTCAAGTGAACATTGGCCAAACGTGCCCCAACAACGCACTAACGGCCTGGTAAATACTATTGTGAACACAACCCTCTGTAAGTTATCTCAGTTATTTTGTATTGACAGTGCTAGTTGATAAATAAACAAAATGCTTGCAGTATATCTGTCATATTATATCATACGAAGAAACTGTCTTTCTCGCAATTCTGGAATCTAAGAGCCTGCAGATTATGATCTTCCAGAACGATGCGAGGACCTGAAGAGGTTTCTACACTTCTGCTTTTTTATGGAAGAGAAGGAGGAACGCGCGTATGAGTAACCTGTTAAGTGATCACTGCAGACCACACTCTCCTGTAACACCAGAGGACCTGGGCTAGGTTGACAGACTTGATGGAAGTATCGTATCGTCCCGGAAACACTGCACTAGGAAGTTCATTCCACAGCTTTGTTGTACGTATGTGGACGGAAGTTCCTTGAAAACTGCACTGTGGAGGACCGCCACACATCCAGATGGTGGGGATGATTTCTAATTTGTGGCGTGTCGTGCGAAAAGCTTAAATAATTTAAATAACGATTCTAAAGAGCATAGTTTAAGCCTAAAATATTGAAAATTTATTTGATTTTGAGTTTGACCACATTATAATTTGTAATGGTCAGGGCGTATCTCCTCCCAGCAGGTGAATTTCTTTATTTTCTTGTTAATATTTCTCAAAGAATATTCTAACCTATTTGTAATATAATAAACACTTATTATATTATGTAATAAATATTGTTAATGGTTCATTATACACACACACACATAATGCCAATTTAAATGGTTTATTGTTAATCATACCTCAATTTTTCCAGACTTATCCACTAGAGAACTCAATAAAGATTGGAGAGTATTTAACCATACTTATTTATTTGAAAGATGTCAGAAATCAATTCAGTCTGAAAGTACACGATTGTTGGGCCTACGATAATGAAGATTATGACAGTCCAAAGACCAGCAAACTTCAGTTGACTGACAAACAAGGATGTCCTCAGTAAGTAATCAGAACTGATAAACGAACTCGTCGCCATTGTCCTACCAGCTAGGGATACAGAAAAATTCATTATCTGTGGTAGTTTGTTTGTCTAACGCGAGTGTTACACATTTGAATATAACACCTTTTAAAATATTAAAACGCGTGTGATTATAACTATGTTTTTACATTTGTTTTAATTTAAAAGTTACATTTATTTATTATTATTTTAGCTAACCCGACGTTTCGTGACCTTTTCAGGGGGACTGCGGTGTCATTATGAAGTTAAGCGCCATTTAAAATAAGAACATAGAGAATATTTATAGAAATTTACCTTTTACGCAAAATCTAATGTAAAAACACAGTTACAATTACACTGGTTTTAATCTTTTAAAAAGTGTTTTAAGAAAATTTATTGAAGTACGCGTTACTTTGCGGAAATCCATAATTATACAAATCTAAAAAAAATGTCTCGCCTAAATCTGAAAAGACACACACAACACGTCCTGAGGATGCCTCGTGTAGAGGCGAAACACGTGTCGAATTATTTAAAGACAAAATATTGGCGGAATTAACACTAAAGAAAACTCAATTCATTTGTATATTAGTGTTTTATTTAAACATTCTTCATAGTGTTCAAATATTTTTCTGGAGACCAATGTTTATAAGGATCGGTTAACGATTCTGATTTTTGTTTATTAGGGAAAATGTTCCCATTTACCAGAGAAATATGCAAAGAAAATCGAAATATCAAAACTCATAACTGTATGCTCTTACACTTACTTTCAACGTTCATTTAGTAGCCACCTCCACGACGATCTAACCGCGGTGCGCAAGATACATACATACATACTAGTTGACATGACAGACGTTGTTCTGTAGATAATAAAAAATTACTGTTTATAGGAATTTGCCAATAATATTTTAAAATATCAAGAAATATTTCGTATAAAATACTCCCTGTTGTAATAATGAAATTGTTTCACAGCAGAACTGTCAAACCGTGCGTCAATAAATTCTCTCACAGAAAATATGTCCATACAAAATAAATATTGAAAATAAAAATAATTATGGGTCCCAAATCGAAACAGAAAGTATCCTATCTCTCAAGTTGGAGCTAACTGCAGTCCATGAAGTAATCCCCATTTAAATCCGTTCATTAGTTTAGGAGTCCATCGCGGACAAACAACGTGTCACGTAATTTATATATATACATATACAAAATAGATTATTATAAATCTACAATTGAATGAGGACTTTATATAAATATTAACAAGTATAATTTGTGACTTATTGCTTCATTTGTTTTCAGAAAGAAGAAGCTAATTGATTTCTGGCAAAGATCAACGAATACAGGAAAGAGTGGAGCAACCCTCATTACATATAATAAAGTTAGCGCTTTCCGTTTCCCAGAAACAGATCAAGTTTACTTGACGTGCAACGTTGAGGTTTGTTTTATTTATATATTTATATAAACAGAGTGGCGCCACCGTCACACAGTGACGACATTAAATGAATACACGGCTAGAGGCTATTTTACTTTATTAAAAAAATTGGCAGTTGTAGAAACTGCTTAAAGAATAGAAAACGTAGAAATTTTTGTATTACAATTTGAAATTTCATAATGCTTGAAAACAATTAAGTTATTAATTTCAACTTCACCCATCCAAAAAGTGTCTTAGTATATTTTTGAAGAGGAAACTTCTTTAGGAGCGTTGAGCATTTTTCTTGGGATGGGTATAAAATGTAAAACTCGCGTCATGACACGTGTCCTGATCGAAAATTCGTAAGACAATATTATACAGTGTTTTGGTACCAGGTAATCATAGATGATGAATCATAGTTGAAGAAGAGATTCTCTTATGATACCTTAATATATCCTGACGTCATGCGCACGACGTATTACTACATAGACACCAGGAGAACATAAATATGGAAGCGGTGTTACGTAGATAGAAGATGAACAATGGATGCGTCACTAAAATAACAATAATAATGTGAAAGAGACACATAAATTAGATTTGTATTGAGAGTAAGCGAGATACACTACGATATCTACTATCCCTTTCACGTATCCCACTTTTTTGTTTGGACCCAGTTCACCGGCGCCCAAGAAACAATGGTTGCCATGGTGATTTCAGATACATATCTTATATCTTTAAATGAGCAATTCTTATACATATATATATATAATTGGAATCTCGGAATCGGCTCCAACGATTTTCATAAAATTTAGTATATAGGGGGTTTCGGGGGCGATAAATCGATCTAGCTAGGTTTCAATTTAAAAAAATGTAGTTTTATCCGTTTTAATGAGAAACAGCTACAATAACTTTAGAATGCAAAGGTAAATTTCGACACTATATACAAGACTATAGTAGCTCATATTGGACATTGGGTGATCCGGAAAGCAGAAGACCCGGTTCGAATCCAGATGTCCTATTAGTTTTTTTTTTAAATTCAAGTTTGTACATTCTTAAAAATCCGAGCAAGGCTCGGATACACACGACGTCCACGGCCGCTAAGCAATCTTGAGACGACAATACGATTGAGGGTCACGCCGAACGCCCCCAAGACTAGCTGCGTCGTCTGCGTGTCTATCTTTTTATATGTACCAACTCTAGCGCTCGGCCCAGACGTAGATATAAATTTCAAGGAGACGGCTGAGTTACGCTACTGTTTTGTGCAGTAAATAAACTAGTGCGGCTAATACATTACTTTCAGTTTATTCGAAATGATGTTATGGACCATTGATTTATTATGAATTATGTATTTTATTTTGTAATTTATTTTTTATGATACTTAACTATTAAGACGCTCTGTCCGTCCGTTCATTTAATGTCACTGTACATTTACCCCACTCAATATCGAAACACTAATTTTAAGATTATTTATAATCCTGACTTTATCGATCGTTCAATCGATCCTGAATCAACATTTCAATGTGTCAATCTGTATTATTTTTAAATTAGATTTTTGCCCAAGCTACGTATTTATTATATATTTATCTCACTTCTCTTCACATTTTTATTTAAATAAATCTGTAACACTCAAGTAATTTAAAGAAAACAATATAAGATATAAATTTTGGCCTCCCGATTTATTTGCAATACACATACGTAATATAGAGATATGACTTTAAAATTAACTGAAGTAAATATTTTTTTCTTTTAATGTAATCTATACAGCGTACTCAGACTTTACTCATGTATAACTTAGCTGAGTTCAAGCATATCGCAACCTTTGATTTGGTAATTATAGTCATTTGATAGCTGAGATTATGTTGAGCTTAAACCAAGACAGCCCAATAGAAAGGTCAAGCGCGCGTGTCATTATACACAGTAAATTGTCGATTATTATTAAACAATCTTTAACAATAGAAAGTATACTAAATTATAACAGTATCCAAAACTTATCTGATAATTTAATATAACTATATTGAAATAAGTGGAAATCAATGAATGATATAGGCGAAATGCGGACTTGATTAGTTATTCGGTTAGAGAAGCGGAACGCATTTTTAGATGCGTGACAGCTATGGCCGATGGCAGCATGCAGTAAACGGATATTTTGTTTCTCATAACATTGAACAACAGTGATTGTGGTGACGAAAGAAATTGATGATCTTCTTTTTGTTCGGCTTATATGAATGTTTCCTAAATCGTCGTTATGGTGGACTTAAGCTTAAGATAAGCTCGCACTCAGAGTGATGTTTATAAATACGGACTTCGACTTAACTCTCTACATAAGTATGAGCAAAGTATAAGTACACTCTATAGATCTCAGCCTACAGTACGCTCTAGATTACAGTACATGTCTACCACGCTGATGATTAACTTTAACTTTAAGACATTCACAATTCCAAATTCAAAATTTTTATTCAAAACAGGATACAAAACCACTTATTGAAAAACATTCCAAAAGGTATACTTTAGACCTGAGAAGAACGGGCGCAACAAACTCAGCGGGCTTTTTATTTGATATTTAATAGCCTGCAAATAAGGCGCATTTAAATATGACATGAATCGAAAGTTGCGTCGAAATGTATTAAGTTATGAAATAGGCTAGTTACATCTGAAAGGAAAGAATCAAATATATACATATATTCAAGTATTTCGTTATTAAATAGTAAATATTAAAAATAATAATGAGCTATGAAATAAAATAAAACATTTCTTTCAGCTTTGTACCAACAACTGTGATGTCAGATGTGGAGGAAGTGTAACAGAAATAACAACTACATTCAAACCTCAAGTAAAATGCTATCCAGGCTCTCCAGAACCACAGTGTCAAACTGCTTCCCCACAATTTATTTGTATTCCCGGATCAAACGATCCCCGTTGCTCCCAACCATCAACACTTACCCCACCAAAATGTTTCCCAGGTAGTTCCGATCCACGGTGTCCAAAGCCAACCACTCCAGAAAAACCCAGATGTTTCCCCGGCAGCACTAACCCTCGTTGTCCCCAACCAACTACACCTGTCCCACCAAGATGTTACCCTGGCAGCTCCGATCCTCGTTGTCTCCAGCCAACAAGTCCAAAGCCAGTTTGCTATCCTGGATCTCTTAATCCAGAATGTCCACAGCAACCGCGACCGTCAACATTAACTCCAGCTACCTATTTACCTCCAACAACCGAAGAATCGACAACTCCCGAATCACCAAGATGTTATCCTGGTAGCTCTGACGCTCGTTGTCCAAAGCCAACCACTCAAGAACAACCCAGATGTTTCCCCGGCAGCTCTGATCCTCGCTGTCCTCAACCAACTACACCTGCTCCACCAAGATGTTTCCCAGGCAGCTCGGACCCTCGTTGTCCCCAGCCAACAACACCTTCCCCTCCAAGATGTTATCCTGGTAGTTCTGACCCTCGCTGTCCAAAACCGACAACGCCAGAACAACCAAGATGCTACCCAGGTAGCTCTGATCCTCGTTGTCCTCAGCCAACAACACCTTCCCCACCAAGATGTTTCCCAGGTAGTTCCGATCCACGGTGTCCAAAGCCGACCACTACAGAACAACCCAGATGCTTCCCCGGCAGCACTGACCCTCGTTGTCCCCAACCAACTACACCTGCCCCACCAAGATGTTTCCCTGGCAGCTCCGATCCTCGTTGTCCTCAACCAACAACACCTTCCCCACCCAGATGTTATCCTGGTAGCTCTGACCCTCGCTGTCCAAAACCGACAACGCCAGAACAACCAAGATGCTACCCAGGTAGCTCTGATCCTCGCTGTCCCAAACCAACAACACCTGCCCCGCCAATATGTTACCCAGGAAGTTCCGATCCGCGCTGTCCTAAGACTACAACTCAAAACCCAGTTTGCTATCCTGGATCTCCTAATCCGGACTGTCCACAGCCACCAAGACCGTCAACATTAACTCCTGCCACCTATTTACCTCCTACAACTGAAGCATCGACAACACCCGAACCACCAAGATGTTATCCTGGTAGCTCTGACGCTCGTTGTCCTAAGCCAACCACTCAAGAACAACCTAGATGTTTCCCAGGCAGCTCTGATCCTCGCTGTCCTCAGCCAACAACACCTTCCCCACCAAGATGTTATCCTGGTAGCTCTGACCTTCGCTGTCCAAAACCGACAACGCCAGAACAACCAAGATGCTACCCAGGTAGCTCTGATCCTCGTTGTCCCAAACCAACAACACCTGCCCCGCCAAGATGTTTCCCAGGTAGTTCCGATCCACGGTGTCCAAAGCCGACCACTCCAGAACAATCCAGATGTTTCCCCGGCAGCACCGACCCTCGTTGTCCCCAACTAACTACACCTGCCCCACCAAGATGTTTCCCTGGCAGCTCCGATCCTCGTTGTCCTCAACCAACAACACCTTCCCCACCAAGATGTTATCCTGGTAGCTCTGACCCTCGCTGTCCAAAACCGACAACGCAAGAACAACCAAGATGCTTCCCAGGTAGCTCTGATCCTCGTTGTCCCAAACCAACAACACCTGCCCCGCCAAGATGTTACCCAGGTAGTTCCGATCCGCGCTGTCCTAAGCCAACAACTCAAAAGCCAGTTTGCTATCCTGGATCTCCTAATCGAGACTGTCCACAGCCACCGAGACCGTCAACATTGACTCCTGCCACCTATTTACCTCCTACAATTGAAGCATCGACAACTCCCGAACCACCAAGATGTTATCCTGGTAGCTCTGACGCTCGTTGTCCGCCAACCACTCAAGAACAACCTAGATGTTTCCCAGGCAGCTCTGATCCTCGCTGTCCCCAGCCAACAACACCTTCCCCACCAAGATGTTATCCTGGTAGCTCTGACCCTCGCTGTCCAAAACCGACAACGCCAGAACAACCAAGATGCTACCCAGGTAGCTCAGATCCTCGTTGTCCTAAACCAACAACACCTGCCCCACCAAGATGTTTCCCAGGTAGTTCCGATACACGGTGTCCAAAGCCGACCACTCTAGAACAATCCAGATGTTTCCCCGGCAGCACTGACCCTCGTTGTCCCCAACCAACTACACCTGCCCCACCAAGATGTTTCCCTGGCAGCTCCGATTCTCGCTGTCCTCAGCCAACAACACCTACCCCACCAAGATGTTATCCTGGTAGCTCTGACCTTCGCTGTCCAAAACCGACAACGCCAGAACAACCAAGATGCTACCCAGGTAGCTCTGATTCTCGTTGTCCCAAACCAACAACACCTGCCCCGCCAAGATGTTTCCCAGGTAGTTCCGATCCACGGTGTCCAAAGCCGAACACTCCAGAACAATCCAGATGTTTCCCCGGCAGCACCGCCCCTCGTTGTCCCCAACTAACTACACCTGCCCCACCAAGATGTTTCCCTGGCAGCTCCGATCCTCGTTGTCCTCAACCAACAACACCTTCCCCACCAAGATGTTATCCTGGTAGCTCTGACCCTCGCTGTCCAAAACCGACAACGCAAGAACAACCAAGATGCTACCCAGGTAGCTCTGATCCTCGTTGTCCCAAACCAACAACACCTGCCCCGCCAAGATGTTACCCAGGTAGTTCCGATCCGCGCTGTCCTAAGCCAACAACTCAAAAGCCAGTTTGCTATCCTGGATCTCCTAATCGAGACTGTCCACAGCCACCGAGACCGTCAACATTGACTCCTGCCACCTATTTACCTCCTACAACTGAAGCATCGACAACTCCCGAACCACCAAGATGTTATCCTGGTAGCTCTGACGCTCGTTGTCCAAAGCCAACCACTCAAGAACAACCTAGATGTTTCCCAGGCAGCTCTGAACCTCGCTGTCCCCAGCCAACAACACCTTACCCACCAAGATGTTATCCTGGTAGCTCTGACCCTCGCTGTCCAAAACCGACAACGCCAGAACAACCAAGATGCTACCCAGGCAGCTCTGATCCTCGCTGTCCCCAGCCAACAACACCTTCCCCACCAAGGTGTTATCCTGGTAGCTCTGACCCTCGCTGTCCAAAACCGACAACGCCAGAACAACCAAAATGCTACCCAGGTAGCTCTGATCCTCGTTGTCCTAAGCCAACAACACCTTCCCCGCCAAGATGTTTCCCAGGCAGCTCTGACCCTCGTTGTCCTCAGTCAACAACACCTTCTCCGCCAAGATGTTATCCCGGTAGCAATGATCCTCGCTGCCCAAAACCGACAACGACAGAACAACCAAGATGCTACCCAGGTAGCTCTGATCCTCGTTGTCCTAAACCAACAACACCTACCCCGCCAAGATGTTACCCAGGTAGTTCCGATCCGCGCTGTCCTAAGCCAACAACTCAAAAGCCAGTTTGCTATCCTGGATCTCCTAATCGAGACTGTCCACAGCCACCGAGGCCGACAACATTGACACCTGCCACCTACTTACCTCCTGTAATCGAAGCATCGACAACTCCCGAACCAACAAAATGTTATCCTGGTAGCTCTGACGCTCGTTGTCCAAAGCCAACCACTCAAGAACAACCTAGATGTTTCCCAGGCAGCTCTGATCCTCGTTGTCCTAAGCCAACAACACCTTCCCCACCAAGATGTTATCCTGGTAGCTCTGACCCTCGCTGTCCAAAACCGACAACGCCAGAAGAACCAAGATGCTACTCAGGTAGCTCTGATCCTCGTTGTCCCAAACCAACAACACCTGCCCCGCTAAGATGTTTCCCAGGTAGTTCCGACTCACGATGTCCAAAGCCGACCACTCCAGAACAACCCAGATGTTTCCCCGGCAGCACTGACCCTCGATGTCCCCAACCAACAACACCTTCCCCACCAAGATGTTACCCTGGTAGCTCTGATCCTCGCTGTCCTCAACCAACTACACCTGCCCCACCAAAATGTTTCCCAGGCAGCTCTGACCCTCGCTGTCCAAAACCGACAACGCCAGAACAACCAAGATGCTACCCAGGTAGTTCCGATCCACGCTGTCCTAAGCCAACAACTCAAAAGCCAGTGTGCTATCCTGGATCTCCTAATCCAGACTGTCCACAGCCACCGAGACCGTCAACATTGACTCCTGCCACCTATTTACCTCCTACAACTGAAGCATTGACAACTCCCGCACCACCAAGATGTTATCCTGGCAGCGCCGATCCTCGTTGTCCCCAGCCAACAACACCTTCCCCACCAAGATGTTATCCTGGTAGCTCTGACCCTCGCTGTCCTAAACCGACAACGCTAGAACAACCAAAATGCTACCCAGGTAGCTCTGATCCTCGTTGTCCTAAGTCAACAACACCTTCTCCGCCAAGATGTTATCCCGGTAGCAATGATCCTCGCTGCCCAAAACCGACAACGACAGAACAACCAAGATGCTACCCAGGTAGCTCTGATCCTCGTTGTCCTAAACCAACAACACCTGCCCCGCCAAGATGTTTCCCAGGCAGCTCTGACCCTCGTTGTCCTCAGTCAACAACTCCAAAGCCAGTTTGCTATCCTGGATCTCCCAATCCAGACTGTCCACAGCCACCGAGGCCGTCAACATTGACACCTGCCACATACTTACCTCCTACAACTGAAGCATCGACAACTCCCGCACCACCAAGATGTTTCCCAGGCAGCTCTGACCCTCGTTGTCCTCAGTCAACAACACTTTCTCCGCCAAGATGTTATCCCGGTAGCAATGATCCTCGCTGCCCAAAACCGACAACGACAGAACAACCAAGATGCTACCCAGGTAGCTCTGATCCTCGTTGTCCTAAACCAACAACACCTGCCCCGCCAAGATGTTTCCCAGGCAGCTCTGACCCTCGTTGTCCTCAGCCAACAACACCTTCCCCACCAAGATGTTATCCCGGTAGCAATGATCCTCGTTGCCCAAAACCGACAACAACAGAACAACCAAGATGCTACCCAGGTAGCTCTGATCCTCGTTGTCCTAAACCAACAACACCTGCCCCGCCAAGATGTTTCCCAGGCAGCTCTGACCCTCGTTGTCCTCAGCCAACAACACCTCCCCCACCAAGATGTTATCCCGGTAGCAATGATCCTCGCTGCCCAAAACCCACAACGCTAGAACAACCAAGATGCTACCCAGGCAGCTCTGATCCTCGTTGTCCCCAGCCAACAACACCTTCCCCACCAAGATGTTATCCCGGTAGCAATGATCTTCGCTGCCCAAAGCCGACAACCCCAGAACAACCAAGATGCTTCCCAGGTAGCTCTGATCCTCGCTGTCCTCAACCAACTACACCTGCCCCACCAAGATGTTTCCCAGGTAGTTCCGATCCGCGCTGTCCTAAGCCAACAACTCAAAAGCCAGTTTGCTATCCTGGATCTCCCAATCCAGGCTGTCCACAGCCACCGAGGCCGTCAACATTGACACCTGCCACCTACTTACCTCCTACAACCGAAGCATCGACTACTCCCGCACCACCAAGATGTTATCCTGGCAGCTCCGATCCTCGTTGTCCCCAGCCAACAACACCTTCCCCGCCAAGATGTTATCCCGGTAGCAATGATCCTCGCTGCCCAAAACCGACAACGCTAGAACAACCAAGATGCTACCCAGGTAGCTCTGATCCTCGCTGTCCCCAGCCAACAACACCTTCCCCACCAAGATGTTATCCCGGTAGCAATGATCTTCGCTGCCCAAAGCCGACAACCCCAGAACAACCAAGATGCTTCCCAGGTAGCTCTGATCCTCGCTGTCCTCAACCAACTACACCTGCCCCACCAAGATGTTTCCCAGGTAGTTCCGATCCGCGCTGTCCTAAGCCAACAACTCAAAAGCCAGTTTGCTATCCTGGATCTCCCAATCCAGGCTGTCCACAGCCACCGAGGCCGTCAACATTGACACCTGCCACCTACTTACCTCCTACAACCGAAGCATCGACTACTCCCGCACCACCAAGATGTTATCCTGGCAGCTCCGATCCTCGTTGTCCCCAGCCAACAACACCTTCCCCGCCAAGATGTTATCCCGGTAGCAAAGATCCTCGCTGCCCAAAACCGACAACGCCAGAACAACCAAGATGCTACCCAGGTAGCTCTGATCCTCGCTGTCCTCAACCAACTACACCTGCCCCACCAAAATGTTTCCCAGGCAGCTCTGACCCTCGCTGTCCAAAACCGACAACGCCAGAACAACCAAGATGCTACCCAGGTAGTTCCGATCCACGCTGTCCTAAGCCAACAACTCAAAAGCCAGTTTGCTATCCTGGATCTCCCAATCCAGACTGTCCACAGCCACAAAGACCGTCAACATTGACACCTGCCACCTATTTACCTCCTACAACCGAAGCATCGACACCCGAACCACCAAGATGTTATCCTGGCAGCTCCGATCCTCGTTGTCCCCAGCCAACAACACCTTCCCCGCCAAGATGTTATCCCGGTAGCAATGATCCTCGCTGCCCAAAACCGACAACGCCAGAACAACCAAGATGCTACCCAGGTAGCTCTGATCCTCGCTGTCCTCAACCAACTACACCTGCCCCACCAAAATGTTTCCCAGGCAACTCTGACCCTCGCTGTCCAAAACCGACAACGCCAGAACAACCAAGATGCTACCCAGGTAGTTCCGATCCACGCTGTCCTAAGCCAACAACTCAAAAGCCAGTTTGCTATCCTGGATCTCCCAATCCAGACTGTCCACAGCCACAAAGACCGTCAACATTGACACCTGCCACCTATTTACCTCCTACAACCGAAGCATCGACACCCGAACCACCAAGATGTTATCCTGGCAGCTCCGATCTTCGTTGTCCCCAGCCAACAACACCTTCCCCACCAAGATGTTATCCTGGTAGCTCTGACCCTCGCTGTCCAAAACCGACAACGCCAGAACAACCAAAATGCTATCCAGGTAGCTCTGATCCTCGTTGTCCTAAACCAACAACACCTACGCCGCCAAGATGTTTCCCAGGCAGCTCTGACTCTCGTTGTCCTCAGCCAACAACACCTTTCCCACCAAGATGTTATCCTGGTAGCAACGATCCTCGCTGCCCAAAACCGACAACACCAGAACAACCAAGATGCTACCCAGGTAGCACTGATCCTCTTTGTCCCCAGCCAACAACACCTTCCCCACCAAGATGTTTCCCTGGCAGCTCCGATCTTCGTTGTCCTCAGCCAACAACACCTTCCCCACCAAGATGTTATCCTGGTAGCTCTGACCCTCGCTGTCCAAAACCTACAACGCCAGAACAACCAAGATGCTTCCCAGGTAGCTCTGATCCTCGCTGCCCAAAACTGACAACACCGGAACAACCAAGATGCTACCCAGGTAGCACTGATCCTCTTTGTCCCCAGCCAACAACACCTTCCCCACCAAGATGTTTCCCTGGCAGCTCCGATCTTCGTTGTCCTCAGCCAACAACACCTTCCCCACCAAGATGTTATCCTGGTAACTCTGACCCTCGCTGTCCAAAACCTACAACGCCAGAACAACCAAGATGCTTCCCAGGTAGCTCTGATCCTCGTTGTCCCAAACTAACAACACCTGCCCCGCCAAGATGTTACCCAGGTAGTTCCGATCCGCGCTGTCCTAAGTCAACAACTCAAAAGCCAGTTTGCTATCCTGGATCTCCTAATCCAGACTGTCCACAGCCACCAAGACCGTCAACATTGACTCCTGCCACCTATTTACCTCCTACAACTGAAGCATCGACAACTCCCGAACCACCAAGATGTTATCCTGGTAGCTCTGACGCTCGTTGTCCAAAGCCAACCACTCAAGAACAACCTAGATGTTTCCCAGGCAGCTCTGATTCTCGCTGTCCTCAGCCAACAACACCTTCCCCACCAAGATGTTATCCTGGTAGCTCCGACCCTCGCTGTCCAAAACCGACAACGCAAGAACAACCAAGGTGCTATCCAGGTAGCTCGGACCCCCGTTGTCCAAAACCAACAACACAAGCACCACCTAGATGTTTCCCAGGCAACTCCGACCCTCGTTGTCCCAAGCCCACGACTTTAGAACCTCCTAGGTGTTACCCTGGTAGTTCTGATCCCCGTTGCCCATCGTCTCCTAGTCCGACCGAGTCTACACCAAGCTCTTGTTACCCAGGATCAAAGGATCCCAAATGTCCTCAACCATTTGCACCTAGCAGTACAAATCCGCCATCTACTTACCTCCCACCCTTCCCATCTGAAAACGAAGTGTTATCTAAGAAGAGTAAACTAGCCCAAAAAACTTTCGACTATTATGATGATACGGACTCCGACAGCGGTAAGTTGAATTTATTTTAATAACTGTTTTTTGAATAAAGTTATTTTGATTTGATTTGATTTAAGTATGATACAAATGTTTTTTTTTTATCAACTAACGTTAGGGTGTGCGCGCGCACTGGAAATATTCACTCTGATATAATTTCCCTTATGCGTAAGTAAAAAAGAGTGTTTCAAATTGAGTTTTCACATCAAATATTGAAACGCACTCTTATTATATAATAATACGTTATTTTGACTAGGTTCGCCATTTGTACAACGTGTTGAGATTATTGAATAATAATAATAATTATTGAATATTTTATCGAAATGGTTGTTCTGTGAGGAATGTATTTCACAAATCACGCTTTGTTTATGGTCGACACAATCATCCAACTGAGCAACAATTTAGTAGGTAATATTGTGCGTGCGTGTAATATTTTCAAGAAACTGAAGAAGTACAAGTTCGAAAATCGTCCGGATGCTTGTGCCGGTCGTTGGTGATAGTGTTGCAGCTGACCTCAACACGTCAATTTCCCAACGTTCCCCAACAATTGGGACTTTCTGCGTCAACTTCATGGTGTATTATGCAGGAAGATTTAGCGTTGAAGGACTACTAAGTTCAATTGACTCAAAAACTGTGGCCACAAGATCATTCCAAGCGACGGGACTATACCAATTGGATTCTGTAACAAAATGACGATTAAAAAAAAACATCTCTTCGCACGAAGCACATTTCGAGATCGGTGGTTACGTTAATAAACGAAACTGCCATATTTGGGAAGAGGCAAATGCTTGCCTTATCCAAGAGAGGCCAACGTATCCACAAGGAGTGCCTTTAGGTCCGGTGGTGTGATTGGACCGTATTTTTTCGAAAATGGTGAAGGAGGAGCCATGACCTTTAACGGTACCAGATATCGCGACATGATCACAACTTTTTCATGGCCAAAATTGGAAAATATTGAATCTGAGGAAATATGTTTTCATCTAATGGGGCTACGTGTCATACAGCAATTACTGCATATAAATTTTCTGGCCATGTTATTACCAGATTAGGTTACGTGAATTGGCCTTCAAGTATGTACTGTGATTTGACTAGTGTGGGATCATGACCCATGTTAAAGCCCATCAAGCACACACAAGGATAATCCTCGAAACAATGAAACATTTAAAGCACAAATTATTTGAGTTATTGGTGAGATAGAGCCGCAACTATGTCAGAATGTGTTTGAAAATGAGTAATAAGAATAGTAAAGACGCAAGAGGTGGTCAGATGGGAGATATTTTATATAATTTCAATTTTACACTAACATTACAGGGTGAAACTAATATACTAGTGTTCTTATGTAAAGCTTAGTCATATAGGTTTTAATATATATATCATTATATAAATAATATAAAATAACTAATATAGTGGTAGGTACTCTTACCTATTATTTTATTATGTTTCCCTAAACGTAAAAAGCTGGTAAGCAGACGAGATACTGAATTCCTAGGGGTGCCACCACATACAATATTTCTAACACAAAATAAATACATTCAATTTGATTTTAGGTGGCTTCGAATCTTCACGAACGCAACCAAGGACTAGAAAAGTGAGAGATCTCAGCAAAACACTGGATGAGTCTGCTGAAGTAACATACAATGCGACATCCAATTTGTACTTCGGTGTCCTTGGTTCAGCGGTACTTATCGTAATATTAGCAGCATTTGCTGTCCATTTCCGATCCAGTAGAAAAACCGGCAATGTAACCAACCCATGCTAAATATCATTTGTTTATGTCGAATTGTGATACTCTTATGGATTAATTATTGTAACAAGGAATTTTAAGTTTATTACTACTATAACAAGAAATATATATATTGCACGTTATGTGTCTACCATTTTATATTTTGAACTTGATTCTTGTAATAGCAGAGTCATTGTTATGATCAGAGATAATGATGAAATAACTATTGTTTAACTAATAATTGGTTTTACATAATAATAGTTATATTTCATGTTTAATGTAATATTTTACTTATTCGGAAATACTTTTAGAGACTTAGTAATTGGTAAGCGTATTCGTAGCACCAAGACCAATCAAATTCTGAATTTACTAAATCGAATTATATAGAGCTATACCTACGTTATCTCTGAACAAAACATATCCCTACACTGCCCTTTGTATTAAATAAGTATTTTCACGCATTTTATATTTAACAATAAGTTTAAAAAATAATGTATAGTCGATAGTGTATCTATAATAAACCGATTTATGGACAATATAATATAACGATATCAAATAACAATGAACCTTTTGTAAACATTACCTTGGTTAATGTGCCATAAGATTGTGAAATAGTTGAATTATAAATATATAAAAAGGAATTAGCAACCCTAGTCAAAATAACCAGAAAGATATATCTGTATAAACTATGTAATTATCTTCGATACATTCTTGTAAATATTGTCAGATTCTGTGGCCATTATAATGTAATTAACAGATAGAATTACTTCTACTCAATAATTTATAATCATTCTGTGTTTTGTGTGTATCGTTTAACTTGGATTTTATATCGGACCTTTCACAAATTCGTTTGAGCCATAACATTATTTAAGAATTAGTTCAATGAACAACCGCAAGAGGCGCTGTGTAGTTTTAATACAATATAATATTACTATGACATCTCTACTATTGAAAGCAGAGTCGTGAAGTCCTGATAACGTTAGCTGGCTCAAGATGTGGTTTCGATATTAATAATATTATTTTATATAAAAATGTATACAATTCACAGAATGATCATAAAATACTTTTAATGTTACGATTTAAATAAGAACGCGTATTGAGTCAGATAAATAAACATTCTATGAATGTGGTTTTGTGTTTTATTTCCCATATTATAGTTTAAAGTTTTATACACTAATAAGCTAAATAAGACGGTTAACGGCGTTATAATACCAAAAAATCGGTTATCGTTCACCAACTTAATGATAAACAAATTTTTCTATATTATATAATTCCATACGAATAGCGCCATCTATGAATGATTAGGAGAAGTTGTATGCAATTGACGACAATTGCATACAGCTTGTTTATAAAATTACAAAAGCGAATAATCGTTAATAATTTAAATATGGACTAAACTGATATTGACATCAAACTGTTGATTAGGAGTTCAATACACAATAATTTTTGGGTACATAAGCTCTGCGTATTTCTTACTCTAGCCAGTATATAGCAATAATTAAAGCATTGTCTAGGTATCGCGTTGATTTATGGCATTAATTTAGTAATGTCGTTCTATATGGCTTATGGCGTTAAGGGAGGTAGCTCTAGAAGGATAACGGAGGGAAAGCTAATGGTTTCAAAGATATAAATTTCTAGGGTAAAAGATTAAATGAATACCTATGTGGTGACCGTCATATTGGTTCGACTCCCGGCAGGTGCAATCATTTTTATTATGATGAATATGGACGTTTGTTTCCGAGCCATGGATGTTTATATGTATGTTTTTAAGCTATTGCATAGCTTCTATCGCGGGCCTTGAGTGTGGAGACCGAATCTAGAAATTCCGTAACGAAAAAAAAACTTAACACCCCCCATTCTTCAGTGATCAGCGCCATCTATTGGAAACCGTTATGTTGTGTTATACTCGATAGATTCAACGTTCGATTTGGACATACGAAATAGTTTATGAAAGTGACTCTAGATGTCGCATAATTGAACACTATTTATTAAGCTATTGCATAGCTTTTATCGCGGGCTTTGAGCGCGGCGCCCGAATCAAGAAATTCCGTAACGAAAATAAAACCTAACATCCACCAGTGTTCCGTGATCAGCGCCATCTATCAGGCAACTGTTATGTTGTAATACATTCGATAGATTCAACGTTCGATTTGGACATACGAAATAGTTTATAAAAGTGACACTAGATGTCGCATAAGCTAACAGTATTTATTTTTAAATTCAACTTAGATGGAGTAAAAGAGTGTCTGGCAAGGGGTTTCCACGATGGTAAGTGTCTGACAATGAATAACGTGATTTTTAATAATATTCTGAAGGTAATACCGAAAAATCGCACTTTATTCTTCGATGTATTTAGATCGGTATTTTACACACCTTTAGTACCGTTTACCTGACAATGCCACTGCAAACTCCATAATGGACCGTCGTTTTTACCTGTTTCGGGAGCGTGCGCTGACAAACTTTCAGCTTTTATAAAATGACGTAGGTCTGGGGTCCACGGGCTCTTGCTCTAGTAGATACATTCTGAAATTAATTCGAATGTTTTTTTTCTGTGTTCAGTATTCCTCATATCTCAATTAGTCTTAATTTTCATAATTTTTGCTTAGCGGTGCCGTGAAAAGTCGAGTCGAACATTATTGGTTCGGAAATATTTTTGATTTTTGGTTTTCAGGTACATTTTGGTTATTAAATTTAATTCTTATTTCTAGTTTATTAGTGTTAGTAATTAGTGATCACAGTGTACAAAAACTTCAAGATATTCAAATAACTGTAGAAAAAGCTTTTATTTATAATTATGGCGGAACGACGACGTGTTGCTGCTAAATGGGACTATTTTGAGCGAAGACACTGTAGACAGTCCTAAGTCTGTTTAAATATGAAGTAAAATTCACTGATAGATGTCTATTTAAATTCGACACATAGACCTAGGAAATCTAGCCAAGCCAGACCAGACCACCCAGTAACTGATGCATAAATACGAAAAACCTATGTAGGTAGAATGTTTATTAATGTAATTAATAATAACTAACTGCTACAAGAATCTACAACAAAATATGAGACCACGGTTGACGCGGTATTTTCTAGATATTTAGAGGGTATCAAGTCTCAAACTTATGTTTCTTATTTCAGTTACCATAAACCTATAGTTTCAATGATAAAAATTCCTGAATAACCTACATGTATTGTATGATAATAAAAATATTTTAAACGATGTTAAGTAACTTCTCATTTGTTCAATAAAAGAAAAAAAATGTTTTCTTATCGGTCATCTCGCTCAAAAAGTGTAACTTGTATTAGTATCCAAGAAAAAACTTGAATTATTATCAAAGAAGAATAAATAAATAATTATAATTGCATAAGTTGGTAAAAAATGCTATGCAATAGCTTTACCGCGGCAGTCTCCGAGTGCCACACGTCTTTTTTTATTAAGGAAAGAAAAATGCGAGCGAATTAATTACAATTTAAAAGTACCTATTTGTATTTTCTTTGATTAACGCGAGAGTTACACATTTAAATAAAACACTTTTAAAGGATTATGAAAATTACACGCGTTTTAATCCTTTAAAAGTGTTTTATTTAAAAGTACCTGTTTGTATTGAAAATAATAAATATTAATTAAATATATTGAATTGAAAATAATAAAATAATTACAGAAAATTATTGATAGTTTTAGTTATAATAATAATAGCATACATTTTAAGTTAAAAAAGAGATGCAATATTATTTTATAAAATGAGAATAAATTAAAACTAAACCATTTTTTAATTTGTTCAGTCAACTTATGTAACCACCCTGAAAAGTAATCAATTGAACAGTATTCTTTGTTGTATACTAAACAAGAACGATGAATGAAGGCATTTTGAGCATAGTTAGTGCGTGTAGTATGTAAATTAAATAAAGATTTAATTCGCGAAGATTGTCTTGGACATCGGAAATTAAGGCAATTAAGAAGAAATGGAGAGTCAATAATATTATGAAGTAATTTTAGCTGAAATGTTTGATCCTTTACCTCACGACGTTTTCCCAGAGAGATTAAGTTAGGAACACATTGATCGATAGCGGAACACCTAAATTTTAAATGCTTTAAGAATTTTGTTTGAATTTGCTCTATTTCTTGAATATGGACTTTGTAATTGGGATTCCAAATAACTGGGCCGAATTCAAGCATAGAACGAACAAATGCATTAAATAGAAGAATCAGGGTGGTAATATGTTTAAAATCTTTACTACCTCTAAGAACAAAACCAAGCAGGCGATAGGCTTTTGCAGTCACACATCTATAGTGATGAATAAAGGTTAACGAGGAGTCAAGGTGAATGCCCAAATCTCTCACCCATAAAACCCGTTCAATATCTCTTTTGTTGTTCGCGTCCCGACAAAACATATATCGACCTTCCTGGACGTGAAGCTGTGGCCGAAGGGGGTCGTGTTCCGCAAGTGTCGCGGACGTCGCCGACCGCCCGATGAACCCGCGGGCCGCGCCTCACATCGCCGCGAAAATGTGACGCAGATTGAAGTTATATAAATATGTATGTTAGATTATAAGGTATTTATTTTATTGGCCTTGTAGCCTGAAATAAATTGATTTATTATTATTAATAAGATTTTCATTTACAGTGTACTCGAATTTAATAGCATTTTTTTGGAATGTTATTAACTGGGAATCTGGAAGATTGAAAGACCGTAACATTGTATACAATCTATCAATAAACAATACAATAATTCAATCGCAGAAGGAAGTTATTACTGCTTTTAAGAATTTTCTCTTTTCTGAGATTTCAGTTTCTATCACAAACACTCTTGTCTCCTCCACCAGTGTTGCTGAGTCACTTCTTCTGGGACATGTTAGAGATTGTCAACAAAGTTTCAATTTTAGTTTTGTAAGTCCTCTAGAAATAATTAAAACTATTAAATCTCTAGACATGAAAAATACTGCTATATATATGGGGAATTTCTGTTAAATTATAAGTTTAATAATTAATGTCATAGCACCTTATCTTGCAATAGTCTTAGTAATTGTATTAATAATGGCGTGTTTCCTGACCTTCTGAAACAAAGTAAAATTACACCAATATTTAAGTCGGGATGCTCTTCTGACCCGAATAACTATCGTCCTGTGTCGGTTTTGCCAACCCTTAGTTTTTACTATTATTATAGAAAAAATAATTTCAAGCCAAATGCTTACTTACTGTAACTCTCATGAGTTACTTCATTTGTAACAATTTGGCTTTACTATGGGACGTTCAGCAACGGATGCAGGTGTTGAGCTTATTAAGAATATTTTTGATGCCTGGGTGGAAACGCAGAATGCACTTGGCATCTTCTGTGATTTATCTAAGGCTTTTGATTCTGTTCAACATTCAACGCTGGTAAGGAAGCTATGTCACTATGGCATAAAAGGAACTGCGCTCGATCTTCTGAATTCATATCAAAACAATAGAATTCAGAAGGTCGATGTGAATGGTAAGAGATCTCCTGGTACAGTATGGGGGTACTACAAGGGTCTATTCTCGGACTGTTCCTCTTCCTTATCTTTAAAAATGATCTTCCTAATCTTATAGAGAAAAAACATAAGGTAGTATTGTTTGTGGACGACCCTTCACTGATTTCCAAAGTGAAAAGAAACCAAACTATGTTTGACGAAGTGAACGATATTCACGATTTCAGGTTACGTCGTCGTACTGGTTTAGCGCTAATAACCTTTTGTTAAATAGCAAGAAAACGAAATATATAAAATTTACCGTACCAAATGTCAAAAATGTTGATGCAAGTATTTTATTAAACGGAGACGTGATAAAACCGGTCGAATCTGCTATATTTCTTGGCATTACTCTGGATTCCAAATTACAATGGTCCTAAAGAACCATTGAGAGCAAAATTCAAAAAAATTAACATCTTGACTGTTGCCTCTCAATAAATTCTTGATAATGTAATGTATGTTCATATGCACATTACTGAATTTGCTAGAAACTGTCATAACCATAATGTTAACACCAGGAACAGGCATAAGCTTATAATGCTACGACTCGGCTAAGTCGAGCTAGTTAGTCTTTTGTATATGCTTTTACAACAAGTTCCCAGAAAATTTGCAAAACAAAAGTATTGCGCTATTCAAAAGAATTGTTAAAAACGTTTGTGTGGTAAAGGTAACTATAACATAAATGACTTTCTTAATTATACCACAGATTGGGAATGGAGCGACCGCCCTCAGGCTATTAAATGGTAAGTTTAAATGTACAATATTACTTTGTTAACATATTTTTTGATGAAAAAAAATCCCGCTGAGTTTGTTGCGCCCATTCTTCTCAGGCCTGAGGCATTCATTTGGTGGTAATTTTTTTTGCTTCAATAAGTGATGTCACATCCTATTTTAAATAAAATATTTGAATTTTGAATTTGAATTGTATTAACATTCTATGTTTTTGAAGTAAGAGAAAATCTTTACCTATACGTTACTTTGGAAAATCTCCCCTTAAGGGTGGTTAGATAGGGGATAAAATTTTGTATGAGAATGTTTTAATTATTGTTAAATTGAAGTTTGGTAGGTCGTTTTAGGGTGAAGTTTCAGCTAAGAAAATATTTTACCAAAACTCTCTTTAGGGGGCTGAGCTTGAAATGTTGGATGAAAGTCTTATGAAGTTCAGCCATAGAGGTATTTTTGTATAGGTACCCATATAATTAAAGTACCTTCGACGCCTACGCCTTTCTATAGAAAAATTATTAAATAAAAAAATTGTTATTCTTAGTCATTTAGAAGAGAGATTGCTTGATGGAGTCAAGACGGCTCATTCTGCTTTCAAATTACCTTTGAACCTGAACACGTGCTTCGAGAAGCCAAAATTATTGTATGGGATGAGTGTACTATGGCCCATAAGAAAGGCATTGTAGCTCTAAATAGGACTCTCCAAGATATATGGAATTGTAACCGACTTATGGGCGGAGTCACGGTACTATTGGCTGGTGACTTCAGACAGACGTTGCCTGTTGTCTCACGAGGGACACGTGCAGATGAAGTGAAGGCTTGCCTTAAGTCATCAGTTCTAAAGTTAATATTTTGTCCTTAAAAGTAAATATGGGTGTCTTTCTTCAAAATGATTCAAAGGTAGAGGAGTTCTCCAATTTGTTGCTAGACATTGGTGATGGAAACATTTTAGAGCAGGGATGTAAAATAAACATTTCCAGTAATCTTGGTCACGTTGTGAGAGATCTGACTAGCTTAACGGGCAGAATCTACCCCAACATTGTTCAATCTGGAGTAAATTGCGCCGTATGGCTGAGAGAAAGAGCTATTCCTTCTCAAAGAACGGACTCAGCCAACAGTATTAATAATTTTTTAGTTAGTTCAAATAAAATATGAATCTTTAGACACTGTATTGGAGGTCGATGACGCTGTGCATTATCCTATGGAGTTTCTTCACACTCTTGAGCCACCAGAAATACCACCTCACATCCTATACCTCAAAGTTGGTGCTTATTTATTGGATGGATTAAGAAATGTCCAGTCCAGATTTACTACGAACATACAATAGTTCCATACATAGTGCAGTAGTACAGATTTGGGAGTATAACAATGACTTTAATAATTCCGCAATAATTGAGGTTTTATTTCGTAGCTTTTCCAAAATTTGATGCAATAATACGCTTGCGCCTCTCTAAAGCCTACAATTCATCATCACTCTGATCAATTGTAGTGTGTTGAAGCTCTTCAGCTTTTTATCTATAAATTTAACTTATACAGGAGACATATCACTTATCAGGCTCTAATTCTAGCCGACCTAGTTACATTCTTAACATCACCAGTATCAGTAACTTTTTACTTTGCAGTCCAACGTCCACGATGGTAGGTATATGTCTATCTCTTAGCGAGGCTTATTTACGAAGCGAATTTAAGCAATACAGCAGTAATCAGTAATATACATTGTGCATATATACTTGTGGTTGCGTGTATAATAATAAGTATAGATTGTGCATTTAATATAGATCAACATGGCTTTTTACAGCATTTAGTTTAAATGAATATTTTTGAAGACAATAAAGATTCAAAATATATATTGGTACATAAATTTTTCAGTAGGTAGTGAAAATAATTACTCAAAATCCGATTCACAAGTCGAGTGCGAGCAGAGTCAAAGTATAGCAACGTTAAAAATCCGTGTTTCAATAGCCAGGGTCAAAAACTAATTATGAGCGAGCAGTCGAGCACTCAGCACAGAGTAAGTTGATAAATGTAACGGGATTTGTGCGCGTGCGCGCACCCCATCATACACATTACTCACACAAAACACGGGCTATTCACGCACACATAGATTGTTATTAAGGGCGCGACGCGATAGCAATAGTTTCTTCAAATACCTATTTTTCAAATTACGCTTGACCCGGGTCCCCTCTTAATAGCCGTGGTTAAATTAATGAATTGTTTGTCTTCAAGCGAATTTATCACAGGGAGTGTTCCGAATAGTTATTTGACCTGATATCTGCCGCCGAAAATTTTAATAAAACCTACTATTACTTTCCAAATACCTATTTATGCACATAAGTAAGTATCTGTTACTATTTTGCGAAATCAATAATAATTTATTTTAAATATGGACAAAGTATACATAATGCAAGTAATGCTGATTAATTAAATAATTTATTATTGTATATCTATGTATTTAATTATTTGATATTTTATTATTTAGAAATCTGAAAAGTATGTAAATTTGTGTTACAGAGACATCTGGTCGCAAGTGATGGACTTGCTAAATTACCTATTCATACAAGCACCTTGTACACACTGTATAGTACGTGAAATTTTTGGATGAGGTTTCATAAGCTGATCCTAGGTGTCGCCCTTCAAAATGGTATTGAAAATTGAACCGCACTATAACCATACGAAATTTTAAGTACGACTCTTAATTTTAACCATAACGATTTAGGTTCACCTGTTTTATGTAGACAGAGGATATTTTTGATAAGATTCCTACGTAATTAATTATACGTAAGGGTTTAAATTAATAAAGTGTTTTTAACATTATTTAGTAGCATTTAAATTAATACATAATTTTGTACTACCACTTTGGATAATGCGGAATATAATAGAACATATGTGTTTCTTATTGGCAAATATCGGTGGCTCCTGCCTCCTACGTAAATAATCGTATCCCACAAAACTGCCATTTTTACTTTTTTGTATTTTCTTAATGCATTTAATGAGTACTATAAACTGTGTAAATTTCAAAATCAAATAATAAAGAATAAGGCTTTTATGTTTTAATTATCTATCATATGTTGTTTTTCCATGCGGCGTAACTGATTGTATTTACTCTGGCTATACTTTACGCGGGAGGAGTGTGCGGATGAGGTGAAGCGCTGCGTATCGAATGTATGTATCACTTACCGGTTAATACGTTGAACTTGAACATCCTCTAATCACAAATTTTTATTTAATATGATGTGATAATTATTGATTGGTTTTACATTGAGCATTTAGCATTGAGAAAGTCGAATATTATAAAATATTCCCGAGCATAAAAACCCTATGATATTGCTTGTGGATCGGTCTGAAATGCCTTGAATGTTTGTGACGTTGTACATAAAACTGAAGAGGATCACTGCATTTCAAACAATAACACTGGACTGGTTTTCATTCTCAACAACTTGTAAATATAATGTAAATTGGTGAGATAGTGTCGGTTCGCTTGAAATCTGGACATAGTTTGCAGATTTCCTTTCAGGTGATCAGGTGCTTATATAAATGTTAACTAATCTGACCATATCTGTTATTCTTCTTTAAGTAAGGTGGACTTCGTATCTCCTATTTGCCAATTTTTTTGGCCCTTATAAAATAATTTATACATTCTTGGTGTTGGTGATGGGTTGATCTGACCTTATAAGCTCCTAACAAATGCTGTTGAATAAATTCTGTTATAATCACGACTGTTTACTAACTTGTAACTGCTTTGAATTTATAAAAATATATAATTAACACTCGCGAACCGAACTATTTCTTGAAAGACCATGAAAAGTGTTGCACTTAGAGATACATAATATGTAGTGGGTCTTTATGGTAATTATATTTTAAATAAGATATTATACAAGATATATTTATGATGAAAAGGATATATTTAACATTTTAAACAAGACTATACACTTGTTAACTGTTACAATAATTAATGCTTATATATTATATATAAATATAGTGGTAAATAAGCGGACCCCTACTATATATTTGTTACAATAGTTACTCGGACCGGCCCTGTTAATGGTTAATTTAAGACAAGTATGTACTGGGACCGGCATGATCAAAGGTAAGACTGGTACTGCCTTAACGAATGCAACACACGGCAATAAGTATTTAGTTTTGTATCTGCTAACGGGCATTCCCAATATTCAGTTCATATCTCATTTTTTTATGATTTTTACTCATAGATAATAAAAATACCGTTTTTAGTAATACTTATCAAACAAATCAAGTAAGACTATGGTTAGTATCACTACCGATTATGTACGTTGTCTTTATCTTCTAAAATTATATCGTATGTAACTCAAACAATTTTTTACTTCGTTCACTATAAAAAGTTATTTATAGTATCTAATACTTACACTTTTTTACTTTGTTCGCATAAGAGTGTTTACAATCGTATTTATAACTTAACATAATTTACGTTGCTTTATCTCTTATCGTAACTAGCAATACGATAGTATACATGGGACTCTATAAAAATAATGGTGTCGTAAGTCAGATTTTCTTTTGTTTCAGACTCTCCATTTCCAACCTAGGCCGACCTTATTGAACTTCCAGTTCTTTCTGAACTTTTGGTTGATAATTTAGCATGATTTACTCCACCATTATTGACGTGTCTAACTATTTATGATAATGGTTAATATGTAGGTCTTAATTTAGGTATTAATTTATTTTTTATTTTTAGTAAATATTGTGTGGTGATTGTTATACTCTGATTTCAGATGAATCATTCGACATTATTACATCGTCTTCGTATAGGTAGCACCTAGAAGGTACATCAGCAGAAAATAATACGGCTGTAAATAATAGCGTAACACCTTCTTCTTCTCCTAGCTGCTCTATTAATCATTACTTATTGCACTAACGAATTTTTGTCCGTACTTTATCGAAGCTATTGCTTTACAAGAACCGCTGTCCCAGCATTTCGTTTTTTCCTGCTATTCAGCACCTCAAGCAAATACAGCACTGTGTCAACTTAAGTCAAAATCTTAAGAGGAGAGTTTATATCCATATGAATTTCGTCGTAAATACACAATTCATTTTTTTTTTAATTCTTTATTGCAGGCATAAAATCCCATACACAATATTGAGTCGTACAAATAAAATAGTATACAATACAATACAATTACAAATTTATTTTCATTAATTATTTATCTCAGTCAGATAAAAGCAAAAAGAAAACAGCTTTGTTTCCAAAGCTATTTTCTATTTGCTGCCCGATGTGTCGAGAGCCAATGGGCTATCATTGGACTACGCAGGTCCTGGCCCACCACCTGGAGGATGCTGTTACACGAGCTACGCAATCTTTCCCAGAAGGAAGATATACGAGCTCTGATGACAGCAAAGAAATCGGGCATTCCCGCCTCGGCAAACATGCCCGACGCGCTGCAGTACCGCGGTAACTTCATAAGAATGCGATATGCATCATTATATTGCACCCTTATGGTGCTGAAGGACGCCCTCTTGTATCGGTACCATAACTGGCAGGTATAGAAACACTGGCAGTATGCCCTGAAGAGGGTGCCCTTCACTTCATCACTGCACTTAGCAAATCTGCGCGCGAGCATGTTGCACCGAACCGACAATGACCGCCTTTCCCGCTCCATGTCGAGATCGTCCTTGCGATCGTCAGTGACAATGTGTCCAAGGTATTTGAACTGCTCAGCAACCCGAACCTCTGTTCCATTCAAATACACTTCGGGAACTCTCTCCGAACCCTTTTCCGCTTTGAAAACAAGCGTTTTCGTCTTCGTGACATTGTGCTTCAGTCCGTGAGAGTTGGCTTAACTCTCACAGACTGACAATAACTTTCTGAGTCCTTTGATCGACGGGCTAAGGAGCACCATATCGTCCGCATAGCTCAGGTTGTTAAAGCAAACACCATCGATATGGCAGCCGACTCCAGTGCTCCTCAGCCCGCCTATCAGGTCGTTAACGTACACGTTAAAAAGGTCCGGAGAGGTTAGTCCACCCTGACGAACCCCGCATTCTGACCTATAGGCATCAGAGGTCGTGTCGCCCCACCTCACATAATTCGTTTGTCCCCCGTACCAGTATCTCATCACCTCTACCACTGATTCAGGAACACCTGAGGCGCGCAATTTGCTCCAGAGGATTTCATAATTCACTAGATCAAAAGCGCGGCTCAGATCCAGAAAGCAAGCATAAACAGACGTGTTACGGCTCACATAATAGTCAACTGTGTGCTTGAGGCTGACGATGGCTGAGTCTGTTGAGACGCCGGGACGGAATCCAAACTGTGCCTCATCTATACACACTTTCTGCAGTAGTTCGGGCTGCAACAGTCGCTCAAACAACTTGCCCACTACGGTGCCCAGAGAAATAGGCCTATAGTTGTTAGACGAGCCCAAATCTCCTGTTTTGCACTTGACGATTGGCACAACAACTGTTTTCATGAGAGGATTAGGTAGGTATGCATGCTTCACACATAAATTGTAAAGCAAACATAGCTTAGACCACAGGACCTCACCAGCATATAGAATGTGCTCTATACTAAGATCGTCATGGCCTGGAGACTTGCCCCGCTTCATTCCTCGAATTGCCTTGGCTACATCGTCGACTGTGAACTGTACTACAGGTTTCGCAGGAACAACAGGGAAAGTTACCATCTCCGGGCTTTGTGCTGGCATCGAGTGAATTTTGAACTTCGAGGCGAATAGTTCTGCTATTTCTCTGGGCTTCTGCAAGCCATCCACAGATACAGGTAGACTATGTTTGTGTTGCAACTTTTTTGTTGCATTCCAAAATATTGGGAATTTTTTTTCTCTTCTATACATAGCCAAAATATCCATCTTAATCATTTACTCACTACGAACACACCATTTCACTTTATTTTTAATTACCTTTCTACTATCTACCATCCTTTCATATATGTCGCCCGTGGACGGCCTGCCAGTCACTAACCAGCATTCATAAGCAAGCCGAGCCGCTTGATGACTTTCCTTGACATGGAGGTTCCATCCGGTTACAAGCTTCCGATTTTTATTTATAGGGCGCACATCTGAACATTTTACAGCACCTACTTGTAAAGCGTTAATAATCTTATCGTAATATTCGTCAATACTTTTAAAACAGTCGTCGCTATTGCTACTTACACAACTACTACACTCATTTATACAATTTACACATTCATTCATACTCACCCTCTCAAGTTCACACTTACAATATTCGTAATAACTATCTATTTGACTAACATTTCTATTCCCCCAACGTATCTTATAATTATTAGCGGGCAGTGCCCGGCTCTCGACTGATTTTATACTAAAACAAGGAATCAATCTTACACTCCACGCACAGTGGTAGGTGGTCTGATGTGTACACACCGTACATAACACTGACAGACACAATAGTGTCACGCGCCGCCTGAGTCGTCACGCAATGGTCCAACCACCTACGAGAACCGTGCGCGTCACTGACAAATGTATGTGTGTCTGAGTATATACCTAACACGTCAATGTCCGCACATAAAAGTTCTTGCTCATCACAAAAAGTCAATAATTGATATCCAAACTTGGCACTAGGGTGGGCATTATAATCACCTAAAATATAAACTAGTGGAATGTCATTTTCCTCAATGATGGCACTCATCTGCGCCAAACAATCTGTAAATTCGGGAACGTTGTCTTGCTTATCAGTTGGTAAGTACACACTAAATACCATAAATGACTGTGCGCCAATAAATGACTGTGTCACAATAGAAACATGAGGAAACTTGGACTTTCTCCAGAGCAGCGCGAGTCCGCCGTAGGGCCGGCTCCTCAGGACCCCCGCAGAGAGGTCTACCGAGGACCTAGCCATGCAACTAAAATCTTTATCAATGGTATCCAACATTCCAAGGTCATGTGGCAAGAGCCAGGTCTCCTGTAGGGCGACTAGATCCGCTTCTCCACACAAATCCCGTATGTGTTGCATCGACGTCTTGACATTTTTACAATTAAACGTAATCATTTTTATCGTGATGGGTGTATTATTCATATTAATTAGTTTTAATTACGTTAGAAACGTTCCCTAAACTTTCTAAAAACCTAGTCTGCAGGCCAGAACTCCGTGCTTAAAAATGTGTCCAGATTCTGTTTCGCAACAATAATCTTGAAGGACCTAAAATCCAATTCTTTCCTCTGTGGTAACATCAGAACGTCAATAGCTTGTGCTCCCTTCGATTCTATGTGCTCCTTGACGTCCTCAACAGTACACGTAGTCTCCAATCTCGACAAATAGATAGCTTCGGGTAACTGTGCTACTTTTAATTTGCTAGGATCCGTTGCAGTGCCACATCTGTTGTTGTTACGTAGCTGCCGCTTTTTTCTGTTATTCACAAAAACTGTGAATCCGTCGTCATCCTGTTCATTCACAGCTTTGCAGCCCGTACGCATAGGGTCGACATTTATACGTTGCATTGATGTTCGATTTGCAATATCGCGATAAGACGGTGGCGATACAACCGTGTCCAGTGAGTCCAAGCGCTTGCGCCTCGGCAGGGGTGAGGTAAGTATTGCACGGGTCTTATCAGTGTTCAGTAGCTTCGTTCCGGCATTCTCGACCTTATTGCGCGATCGTACAGGTACATTTCGCGTGTCGGAAGACGGCCCGATGCGAGAACATACTTCTGTAACAATACTCGTCTTCAAATTATCCATCTCTAGTTTAGAGATTGAATCATTACGTAGTTCTGTCTTTAGAATAAGAATATCCTTCAATAGTCGTGTCACATCCACGTGATCAAATGACACAGGTGGGAGTCGATTAAGGTCTTTCGCGACGTAGGTAGGCTGCAACTCGGGCTTGATCTCGTGAAACACCTTGAGGACGTCACGGATGTTTTTTTTCCGCTTGTCTTCACCCTTCCGTTGGATGAGTTTAAGTCCCTCACCAGCAAGAGCGTTGAAAAGATTGTTTTTACCTGATTCTACTTCCTCGTCAGTAAAATTAGAGGCGCATATTTGTACAATGCTCAGCTCGTCCATAATGTCTATTTTATTTTGATAAAATGCCAAAAATTCGTTAATAATAATAACCACTTGGTCCGTCATAATTCACGCGGAGTTACGTAATAACCAATATGTAATTAACAAATGTAAATTACCTTTTCCTGATTGTGAAAACAATACCATAGTCAATACCTTACGTGTGTAAAAAGCAGTTTCTAGTGACACTTGGGATTAATGAGCAATTCGTGTATACCACAAGTAAAACCAACTTACCAAGTGGAACTTTAGAAAATGATGTATGGTGATCGGAGTAAGAACGAAAACCACCCCCGCATAGTTATAGATGACGTTAAGAAAAGTGTTATCATTCATTAAATAACTCACTGTATAAGAAAAGACACATCAAAATGTATTTAGATGGTGATTGAAACTTTCGAAAGTTATTCGTTATGTATAAGGAATGGTTCAATCCTTTGTTTGAAATTGAGTTTCTTTATCTCAAAAAATTACTAATGTGACATATGCCATAAACCCACCCTTATATTTATCACAAATAAATAACGTGAAGTCATAAAATTCATATTTCGGACGGGCGCTAAAACAGCAGACAAAAAGGAGGCAATATCATCTGAATGCAAAATTATAGCAGCCACATTTGATTTTCAAAAAGTTTCAATCTCGCCCTGTGGGTTAATTAGTGTCTTTTATTACAAACGAAAGTTAGGGACTACTAATTTTACCGTATTTGATCTTGTGGGTGAAGGAAAAAGAGGAGCAAACGAAGTGGCTAGTTGTTTAACGGATTTTGTAGCAAATGGTATGCAAGGTGGGGCAGTGGAGTTTCGGTTTTTCTCACACAACTGTAATGGCCAAAATTGGAACCGCATGATCGCTGCATAATATGTTTTTGGCAGAAAAGTATAATATAACGATCAAACATAGCTTTCAAGAGAAAGACACGATCAGCAAGAAGGAGACAGCGTGCAATCATTAGAGGAGAATTTAAAAAATAAATGAATATATAAACTCCTTTTGAATGGTTTACATTTGTCCGGTGGGATAAAACAGATGAAAGACCCTACAAGGTAAAAATAAGGGAAATTATTTACAGGGTGATACTGTTCGGTGGACTAAGATTACGAGATTGAAAATACTTGCTGGAGAACCTACTTATATTCTGTATAAATATGATATGAATGAACAATTGAAGGAGTATATGGTACTTGTGAGAAAAATTAATACCCGGCGCCGACAGCAAATCAACATTTCAGTAAAGCCGCTTTACAATAATGTATTTCCGATAGCTCTAGCAAAAAACTTATTTGATTAGTACTAGCGGTGTTATTCCGGCCTTCCAGTAAAAACTTCAACCTGTAGAAATACTTATGAAATGGATTCAGACTCAGATATTTATATGTTCTCTCAGGTTTATAGGAAATACCGATTGATCCTCATGAAACTTACGCGATCTCTTTTAGTCTTGATTATCCTAAGTACAAGAAATCCTTAAATTATATTTTCGATTATTGTGTGATAGTAAATAAGCATACATGTGCTCTTCTATAGTTTTTACCACTTTTGCAGACACCTACAAACTAAATGTAACTTAATTTAACTACTAGATTTCTCCTATAAAATATATATAAAATACTGTTTGTTATGAACTTATAATAAATGCTTAATATAAAGACTATTATACAAAAATGTGATGCTAAATTGTAAGACTAGCACTCTATTGGTAGAATATCTAGTATTAACAATAAGCTTTTATACCTTATTACCATATTATCACTGTGATTAAAGGAAACGAATAGTAATTATATAAAAATAAAAGAAATTTTTATTAGTTTGTTAAAGATGACATTTACACAAAAAAATTTTGTTTTCTTTTTGACCTATAATTGTTTTTATTCTAGTTATATTCATAGAAAATAAAAAATCGAAAATTATTTTTGGTCACTAACTATTATTGTATAAGAAACGTTCTCTTCAAAATAATTATTACAAAGTAAACTTGACTGTTTTTTATTTAGGACGAGACGAGCAGTACGTTCAGCTGATGATAATAGATACGCCCGATCCATTACTATGTAGTGCCGCTTGCAGGATTCTGGAAAAACTCAAATATTCTGAGCGGCTACTAATTACTACTACAATTGCGCCCGTCACCTTGAGACATAAGATGTTAATTCTAATTTGCCCGGTAATATCATTAGCTACGGCGCCCCACAGATCGAAACACAGTACTGTTTACAAATTACTGCTTCACACCAGAAATAGGCGCCGTTGTGGTACCCATAACTAGCTGGCATCCTGTGCAAAGGAACCTCCCACTGTTTTTTACAATCTTATTTTAACTATTGAATTATGTATGATACTTAATATCCAGCTGATAAATTTTAAGATTATTATAATTATAAATACAATAAACTACCATAAGTTTTATATACGATATTTCAATAAAATTTCAACCAGGCGTAAAAAATCGTAAGTATGACATACTATTCCTTTACCATATCCATATCCGATGTAAACTGTCGTAACTGCAATATTTAAAAAACTACAAATAATTAATATTTCATTCCGACTTCATATTGTGAATTCCTATGTTATCTATGCATATTGTAAATTTCAAAACAAAAGATATAAATTCAACGATACGATGCAAGATAACATCTTTAAAGCTCTGTCCTGAAAAGTTTGCATATCAAACATACGACTATATACGTAGGAGCCATCGATATATTAAACGGTACTGAATTAATTACTTTTCGAAAATAATTGAAATTTGAATGAAAATAGTAGCATCCATACTACAGCTGGATGTGTGTCGTCGGTATGCGTTTCTCAAATACCAAAACGTAAACAGTTTTCGGTATCGAATAACTGGTTTCTACTATTTATTTTTATATGATGTTACCTATATATAGGTGTAACTAACACCTATCTTTATTTTTCAGGCAGTTTATTACCTCGCTCGTTTCGTTATGGTGATTCAAATCAAATGTTGATTGTTATTTTTTTTATAATAATATTACCTCGTCATATTTAGAACGCGGTATTTAATATTAATAAGAATGTTTGAATTGATACGTCGGTATTTTTTTCGTGATAACTGAAATATTCATTATTTAAATCTAACTACAGAATATATTTTGGATAATAAAATATTAACGTATTTTTATGGCTCTTACGAACGGTGGTGGTTGGATGCTAAGGCAGAATTCAAGAATTATAAAATTCATACCGAGATATATTCAATTTTGTATTTAAATCAATATGTTTAAATATCATTTTCTTCTTAATTGCCTTAATTTACGATGTCCAAGACAATCTTCGCGAATTAAATCTTTATTTAATTTACATACTACACGCACTAACTATGCACAAAATGCCTTCATTCATCGTTCTTGTTTAGTATACTACAAATAATACTGTTCAATTGATTACTTTTCAGGGTGGTTACATAAGTTGATTGAACAAATTAAGAAAATGGCTTAGTTTTAATTTATTCTCATTAGTATTAAATAATATTGCATCTCTTTATCAACTTAAAAATGTATGCTATTATTATTAATATTATTACCAAAATCATCTATAATTTTCTATAAATATTTTGTTACTTTCAATTCAATATATTTAATTAATATTTATTATTTTCATTACAAATAGGTACTTTTAAATTGTAATTAATTTGCTCGCATTTTTCTATGTACTATTTAATTGTGGCAACTTTTATTGGTCAGTGATTTATATTTTTAGTTTTATTATTTAAGTGTATTAAGTTGTACTGTTTGTTTCCCGAATAAAATAAAATAAATAAATCATTAAATAACTTATGAAACAGATACCTACATAATAATAAATGATTCACATTTTCACATCTTCTGGTATCTTTGTCTCAGTGTGCAGTTCTTTACTAAAATTCCAAATAATATCACATGTCCAACATCTTAGTTCGTGCCAGGTCGCCTGTTATAGTTAAATCATTGTATTTCTTTATTATAATTATGACAGTAATCATGTTCACGGAGCATCCTTACAGAAACAATGAGTGCAAGCTCTAAAGGTTGATGCATCCAATATACGATAATTTATATTTATACAGTTAAGTCTTTATTTCTTATAATGAATTGATTTATATTATTTAAACACGACTCATAAATTGGATGCAGCACCTTACAAACTAATTTGTTTTGTATATTACAGCCATTGTAAAGTACTCTATGTGATTGTAAAATGTGGCCGTTGAGATTCTTATAAATGTTTTTCTCACGAGCTCAACATTTTACGAACATATTATGGTAAATTTAGTAATTCAAAAGAAATATTTGTAGTGACGATTCAAAAGCGCTTAGTTTAAGCCTCATTGAATAAAGTCCACGTAGGTACAACTGGTCGTGAAAGAAACAATTTCTGATATGTAACCCGGCTGTTTTCAAAGTTTGATTCTGGCTTTATTATTATAACTCAATTGGTAATCCGATGGTATGGAAAAAAGAATTGACAGCCCTAATTTTTAAAACTTCCCTGTAACATTTCTTGCTTTTCTTTCGGGTTACCAGTGGGAGGCTCCTTTGCACGGGATGCTGGCTAGATTATGGGTACCACAACGGCGCCTATTTCTGCCGTGATGCAGTAATTTGGAAGCATTACTATGTTTCTGTCTGAAGGGCGCCGTAGATAGTGAAATTACTGGCCAAATGAGACTTAACATCTAATGACTCAAGGTGACGAGCGCAGTTGTAGTGCCGCTCAGATTTTTTGGGGTTTTTCAAGAATCCTGAGTGGCACTGCATTGTCTTGGGCAGCGCGTATGGATTATCATCAGCTGAACTTCCTACTCGTCTACTCTCTGCGGAACGCCACATACAACTGGCCATGCAAGAAACAATCATTTCTGAGATCTATACTGGCTAGTTTCAAAGTTTGGCCCTGTGCTTTATTTATTGTCATCGCTTAGCATAGTTTAACTGGAAATTGCAGACGTTTCAATTGAAATTGGTTATCCGATAGTATCAAGGGAATCTTTTGAAGGAAGGAAGGGTTTGCCCTTTGTTGACGCCAGTAATAATGGTGGCTTCGATCACCTGTTTATGCAAGGTCTTGACCTGAAGTCTGGTTCCATTTCAAAGTTTTGGAGGGTTAAGATTGCGCATTAAAATACGTATAGTATATACGTAAGTGTACGAGGAGACGTGTCAATGTTTATTTTGTTCAGTCCCAAACAGACCCGCCTAGACCGTATGGTCGGGAGAAATTCCGCTTCCAATGTGGGACCGGCCTAACTGTGATGAAAAGTGGATTGATCGCAATGGCTGTTGCCTGACTGCAGCCACAATGTGGCAATACAGTAACTCGTATTGCAAGTGTGACATTAGAGCAAAAAGGTGACGATTTTTGTGAACGTTTATTTAATTTTCATAAATGTACTGAAAATTAACAGTCATAATATTTCTTTCTTTGTACAAACCCCAAAAATATCCCACTAACTAAAGTATTACAACACTTAATAGGGGCGTACCAATCGTATATTCACCAGTTACATAATAAGTAAGGTCACAGTTCTATAATAAACTTAGATAATGCGTCCTTGATGGCTTAGGGCGACATCTATGAACAATATCAAACTGTAATCGATTACAAACCTTAACATACCGGCCGCCATGGACGTAGTCCAGCCAAAACAACAATACTTACATATTATATGCAACTTATCAATACTATGAATCTTAATCTAAATTGTAAATTTAACAGCAAACATCAGTGACTTACAAGTAATACAAATGAAGAAAAATATTCGCAGTGTAAAATTATATACAGTTAATCTTATATATATAACATCTACATATCTACAACAAAATAAAAATTTAATCCTTAACAGGCAGTATAATCAATTTAGATACGGGCCGCTTAATAAGATTTCCCTTGTATTTGAGGGTGACTACGCGAGTAAGATTGTCCAAACCTGGATGTTTATATACAATTAGACCAAAAAGCCACTTAGTTGGAGGTAAATCATCTTCCTTTACTAAAACCACACTTCCAATATTTGGTTCTGGAATGGTAGAGTTCCATTTATATCTATGATGCAATTGCGTCAAGTACTCCTGAGACCATCTACGCCAGAAATCTTGAACCATTCTCTGAGCTAACTGCCACCTTTTTAGGCTACTTATAGTTGACATTTCATAGTTAGCATCAGGTACAGACACTAATGGTTCTCCCACCAGAAAATGCGCTGGTGTTAGAGGCTGAGGATCCTCCGGATTGTTGGACAACTGAGTCAAAGGTCGAGAATTAAGACAAGCCTCAATCTGGGACAATACGGTAGATAACTCCTCATATGTGAGTGTCTTGTCACCTACAATACGCTTAAGGTGATACTTAGTAGACTTTACGCCAGCTTCCCACAATCCTCCAAAATTTGGAGCACGAGGAGGGATAAAGTGCCAAGCAGTACCATTAGAGGATAAAAAATCAAGAATATCTTCAGCAACAGTAGACCTTTCCAAATTGAATAAATTCTTTAGCTCTCGTGCACTGCCAACAAACGTGACCTCTTCGAGCAACAAAGCGCTTAAAGGCTGCCAAAAAGGTTTCAGAAGTCATGTTACTGACTACTTCCAAGTGAATGGCACGTGTAGCCATACATATAAAAAGGCAAATGTACCCCTTCATTGAGCAATGTCCACGGCCTTTGGTGGTACGAATACTGATTGGACCGGCATAGTCCACTCCACTTCTAAGAAAAGGTCGATGTGCTGTTACTCTGGACACGGGTAGGTGTCCCATCATCTGTTGGTTAACCTGGGCTGAATGGCGAATACAGATCACACATTTTTTAACAAATTGTCTTACAACACTTTTAGCTCCAATAACCCAGTACTTGCGTCTCAAATAGTTAAGGACAAGTTGTGGACCACCATGAAGAGTCCTTTCGTGAGCATCGTGTATAAGAAGGTAAGTAAAATGTGATTTGTGTGGAATGATGATAGGGTGCTTCATATCATCGGACAAAGAAGCATTATGCAACCGTCCCCCTACTCTAAGAATACCATCCCTTCCCAGAAATGGATTCAACGAGGTAAGTTTACTTGTTTTATTTAATTTTTCATTATTCTTTATATTTCCCATATCTTCTTCAAAATTTTCTTTTTGACAAATCTTAATACAAATCATAAGTGTTTCTTGTAATTCTTTAGCAGTTAAAATGTTACTAATGTACCTTTCATTTTCAGGTTTGTTCCAGTACAACACTCGACGGCAGAAGGACAACACTCTGGTAAGTTTTCTTAGAGATGAAAATCTCGAAAATATATTTTCGTCTTTATCACTAGTTACAGTGTGACTACTAATCTTATGTTTGCGTTCTTCCAAAGATGTGTCTATCTCTTCTCCCTTGCTACAATCTATGTACCTACTGTACAAACACTCAGGGCCCAGATTCCAGAGGTCATTGTGTACGAACTCTGTTGCAGATAATCCCCTGGAAGCGCAATCAGCGGGATTTTCTTTTGATATAACATGGGACCACTGATTTCCATCCAACAAGGTATGTATTTCGGAAACTATTGGCAATGAAGGTCTTCCATCGACTTGGATGGCTTCTGAGCCAAGCCAAGACGATAGAAGAATCCGTCCACGCGTGAGTTTGATGTTTAGGAACATCAAGAATGAGACCAACTTCATCTAAAAGTCTTGCTAGCAAAACAGCTCCACACAGCTCAAGACGTGGAATTGAGACCTGCTTTATGGGCGCTACCCGAGTTTTTGAAGTTATCAAACTCACATGCACGTTGCCACTATTATCAATTATGCGAGCATAAACAACAGCTGCATAGGCTGCGTTTGATGCATCACAGAACCCATGTAGTTCTCGACATTGATCAGTTAAATTCGATCGTATCCATCGAGAAATGCGAAAGGTTGTAAGAGATTTCAAATCATTCCTGAACTCCAACCAGCTTTTAAGCAATGATTTAGGAAGCTCGCTATCCCAATCAACGCCAGATAACCATAGCTGTTGGATAAATATTTTAGCCTTGGTCACAACTGGCGCTATCCAACCCAATGGATCGAATAGACGAGCAATGTCGGAAATAATCTTTCGTTTGGTTATTGGTGATTCCACCGAAGAAAGCTTGACAGTGAACTGAAACTTGTCCTCTTCTCTATTCCAGGTGAGTCCTAGTATTTTCATTACTTCATCAATTTTAATTTCCATGGCTTGATTAGACTCGCTGTTTTCCGCCTTAATCTCTTTAAGCAACTCCTGACTATTGCTAGAAAACTTGTAATGGAAATCCACCACGATTCAGTAATTCCGTCATCTCTTCATATATTTGAATGCCTTCGGCTACCGTATGACATCCGGACATTAAATCGTCGATATAGAACTCCTTTAGTATTATATCTGAAGCCAACGGAAACTCTTTACCATCCTTACGGACTAGTTCTTGAAGAGTTCGCACAGCCAAATATGGTGCTGATGATGTACCAAAAGTGACTCTTAATAAACGAAAATGTCTTATTACATCGTTTGGGTCATCACGCCATAATATACGTTGATAATCTGCGTCGCTCTCCGCCACCTTCACTTGTCGATACATTTTGACAATATCTGCGACGAGTGAAATCGGGTAACAACGCCATCGCATGAGTAAATGTCGTAACTCAGGCTGAAGTGTGGGATCAACCATTAAGTCATCATTTAATGATACCCCGTTGAATCCCTTGCATGAAGCGTCAAAAACTACACGGACCTTAGATGTAAGTTTGTCTTGACGTATCACCGCATGATGTGGTAGGTAAACAGCGTCTGGTTTATCAACATCCTCTGCTAAAACTTCTTCCATATGACCAAGATCAAGATATTCGTAAATTACCTTAGAGTACTCAATTTTAAGACCAGGATTTTTAATTAAGCGTTTTTCTAACATAAGAAATCGCTTAAGAGTTATATCTCTTGAGTTACCAAATTTACATTGCGGATTATACGACTTAAAAGGAAGTTTGACAATAAATCTACCAGTTTCATCCCTAGAAGTACTTGCCTTGAATAACTTTTCACAATTTTCTTCCTCTTGAGTGAAATACTTCTTAGGTTTACTTGATTCAGATTCCAACTCCCAGAATCTTTTTAATAATTCGTTCTCATAACAGTGTGTCAAATGCATGCTAACTACATTGTCACACGTCCCGTTCCTAATTACAGTTTCTCCATTGTGCATTTTGCCAGAGAGGATCCAACCAAGTGCTGTTTGCTGCGCAATTACAGATCCTGGCGGACCCCTGACTAAACCTTTCAACAATATTTGGCTATACACGTCTGCACCTAAAAGAAGATCAATCTTGCTAGGTGTGTGGAACGAGGGATCCGCCAACTGCATGGACGAAAGAGTTGGTATCATTTGAACATCAACTTTCTTACTAGGTAAGAATGTTGTGAGTTTTTTCAAAACATGAGCCTTGATTGTAATGACAAAGCTCGGATCTAGACGTGACTGTATTTTCAAAACTACAGAGGACTTTGATAACAAAGTTAAACTCTGGTCGCCGCCTAAACCTGACATAAAATTTGTCTCACAATGCTTTTTGAGACCAAGCAGTTGAACTGCAGCCTCTGTAATGAAAGAGGCTTGAGACCCTTGATCAATCAAGGACCTCAATACAACCGGTGTAGTATTAGCTTGTGAAACTGCTTTCACTAAAGCAGTCGCTAACAAAACTTGATGGTTTGTGTTTGAAAAACAAGATAAAATAGGACGATCAGTACCCTCACCTTGAGCCTAGGAAGAATGAATAACGTTACCTACTACCGAAGTATTTCCTTCACCAGGTTGATCAGCTTGCGTTAAGCTTGCTGATTTGGGAGATTTGGTATGAAGTTAAGTGTGGTGCTTTTTCTTACAAATTCGACACCTTGTAGATTGATTGCATTGGTATACTGAATGATTAGGTGTCAAACAATTAAAACATAAATGCTGGGTTTGGACAAAATTACGCCGTGAGTCAACCGTTTCCTTAGAAAATTTCTAACAATTATATAATTTATGATTTTCAGAGCAAAACACACAATTAAAACTAGTAGTGGCGACATGACACACACATACACGTAGGTTTCTCTTGCTTAATTAATTTAGGGTCTAAAAACTCCAAGGACCTAAACCGATTTTGTAAAAATTCCTCCAATGATGCCATAGTTGGTAAATCAGAAATCTCGGTTGCCTTTTGTTCCCACTGTTTACGTGATTCTGAGTCTAACTTTTGACTTATCAGAAATATAATTATTATATCCCATGACTTTACATCGATACCTAAGTTTTTTAACGCACTCAAACATTCTTTACTAGTATCTAACATATTTCTGATTGCACTCGATGACTCAGACGACAGAGTTTTTTGATTTGTTAACCTTTTAAGAATACAGTTAGCTTGAAATTTTTTATTATTATACCGGCTTTCTAACTGCTCCCAACAAATTAAATAATTATCCGCAGTACATGAAATGTGTCTCACCAACTGCTCCGCCTCTCCCGTGAGACAACCCTTAAGATAGTGCAATTTTTGTACATCATCAATCGTAGTCTCATTATGAAACAACGATAGGAACAAATCTCTAAAACTTGGCCACTCCGAATATTTACCACTAAATTTAGGTATCTCAATCTTAGGTAATTTAACATTGCTCTGATTCGTTTTATTCTCAACGGATACAACATTTGACTTTTTTAATATTAATAATTTATCTTTCAATAATGACTTATAATCTAGATACATTTCCTCACAGTTATCGAACACTTCATTTAAAACATAATCAATTTGTATCAACACTTCCTTTTTCATTTCATAAACAATTTTTTGATGATTTGAGAAGAAAGAAGACCACAATTTCTCTAAAGCTTCTAAGCGCGTTTCAAGATAACCTATGCTTATATACCTTTGGAGATTTTTTAAGGTTACATAAATTTCTTTCAATTTTACTTAAAATATCATCCTGAAGTTTAATATAATTATCACCCATGACTAAAAGTTAAAACAACTAATCTAGTTTAAATCGAAAACAATATGAAAATTGAATCAACAAAAATCTCAAAAATGTTAAAATATTTTTCTAAGTTAAGGACAAAATCGTTGAAATTTTTCTAAGTCTTTTAACACTATTCTTTTCACTTTAAAATCGGGCATAGGTTCCCCGTCGGATCACTTTTTAACAAATTATTCTAAGTCCTAAACACTTTGAATTTAACAAGTCAATAATAACTTCTATCTTGAATAATTTTCTAAGTTAAATCTTCCTAGTAATTAAAGTTCAAATTTGTACTCACGATTAATTTTCTAAATTAAATCTTCCTAGTAATTAAAGTTCAAACTTGTACTCACGATTAATCTTCGGTAGTTGTCCCACACATACACACACTTAACTTCTGACGTAAGATGACATCTGACGTTACTTGTCTTTGGACGGCACGTGGGTTGCTGTGACAGGTGTTGCAGGGGGTGCTCCCCTCTGCAATTGCTGCTCCTCTCCAGACAGGTGTCCCAGGGGGTGATCCCCTCTGCAATTGCTGCTCCTCTCCAGACAGGTGTCTCAGAGGGTACTCCCCTCCGCAATTGCTCCGCCTGACGCCTCTCCAGACAGGTGACTAAGGGGGGGGGCTCCCCTCAATTTTTAAAAGTTCAGGCGCAAATAGGTGCTCTCTCGGTACATCGAAGAGTACCAATCACCACAAACAGGCGCTGAACGGACTTGACACAATCAACCGCAAGGCACCAGTTCCGGCACTCAAGAAGGACCATGTAATTTGATCGCAATGGCTGTTGCCTGACTGCAGCCACAATGTGGCAATACAGTAACTCGTATTGCAAGTGTGACATTAGAGCAAAAAGGTGACGATTTTTGTGAACGTTTATTTAATTTTCATAAATGTACTGAAAATTAACAGTCATAATATTTCTTTCTTTAAATTTTTCTTTGAGAGACTGTCTATAACCAAGCTGATATATAACACGAACAGCTCTCTTTTGCAGAGCAAACAATATCAGCAGCATGACCCCACAGCAAAATACCGTGAGTCATTCATAATAATCTGATAAAATATATTACTTTAATGATGGCAGATATATAAAAATATATTTCTTATATTACATTATTTATTTAAGAAATAGTAACATCATTTACTCTTATTAGTGATTTTTATTAAAATAACACTAGAAATAAAGGATTGCTTGTTACTAATAGGCTTCATAAGATACATAATAGCTTTAAGGGTAAATGTATACACTTTTATAATAAAGTCACAGCCCCCATCAGGCTTTATCTAGAAATAAATTTAAATGTTTTATAAAAAATGGCTCTGTCGTAAATCCTATTACTCCATAGTTGAATATCTAAGTGATCAGACAGCCTGGGACTAGATTATGATTATTTTATAGCGATAGAAATGACTGTACAATATTGTATATTTTTATTGAAAGTCTAAAGTTTTAGAGAGTTTGGTTAGTAAACCATAAATCATAATCCAACGGATTAAGATCGGGACTAGACGACGGCCAGTCTTCAGCTCTTGATGAAGTCCGAAACATCTCAGCAAACATCGATAGATAGTGGGAAACTATTTACAAAAAAAATTGTGTACGGCCAATCGTACGGATTGTTTAAGGGACTCCAAATTATCATGGCGTTTAGAGCAAGCCGTACTCTCTAAAGTTTTAGAGAGTTTGGTTAGTAAACCATAAATCATAATCCAACGGATTAAGATCGGGACTAGACGACGGCCAGTCTTGAAGTCCGAAACATCTCAGCAAACATCGATAGATAGTGGGAAACTATTTACAAAAAAAATTGTGTACTTTATTAGGTTGATTCTTGAAGACGAAACAACACGAAAACGATCGAAATTAATTCAAAATGCAAAAATACTTCAGAGTATTGTACGTTCCGTCGCTGCCAATTGTATTATACGTCAAAATTAGTTCTCTAGACGTTCGCGGTCTAACTGTATAATAAAGAATGTATGGCCGCGCGTGTCTGTCCGCTTGGGTTGTTTTGTTCTAGGTAGGTACCTACTATTCCATTTGGCTTGGCACCAAGTTAAAACCTATCAATAGATACCACATATAAATAATAGTATTTTGTTAATATTAAAGATAAAGGTTTGCATAAATGAATCTGTCATTTTTATATGATTCTTCATTGAGTTTTCTCATTTTGGCGCCAATACAATGTACAATATTTTGCGATATTAAAATGGAGTGGGGTGATAAAGAGAATCGTTGTGGTTGCATTATACAAAGTAGGTATGGAGCCAAATGCAATTTTAAATTTCTCCATTATTAATAGGTACAATGGGGCCTCTTCAGTTTGTGACAGAAAAAGATCTAGCCGTCCACGTAGTGTTCGTCCGAAAAAAGTGGTCAAAGCAGTAAGGGAAAGAAATCCTGTACGAAAGCAAAAGATTTTATCTCGGGAGATGAAGATAGCACCTAGAACCATGTCGATGGTTATATTTATTTCTCTTTAAACTAAAATTTAACCATGTAATTAGTGATTCGAACGAATAGAACCTCTTACGCGTTCACATCGGCGATAATACAAAAATATAGTCCCATTATAAATGAAGCTTTCAGCGTAAAATTGAATTTTTTTAATTTGTTTACTTACAATTTATCTCTTAAGGAACATTTTGATTGAATATAAGCATTTTTTTTTTTGAAAAAATCAATAATTTGAGAATTTAATTTTAGAATATTAGATTGGTAATTGAATTAGATTTTATTTCACTATAGCAAATGTTGAATAAAAATCTAATCAAAATACAATAATTAAAGCAGATATTTTTCTGTTTGATTTTTATCGTTAACGTTGCCATGTACCATAATAATATAAATAAAGAACAGAACAGGGAAAAACTAACTACACCAACACCAAGCCTAAAATGTCAAATATTCTTAATAATTATACTTATGTCATTATGTATTATGTAATATCCTACCACTCTCCACTCTCCCCCTCTAACTTGTGCAGGGATCTTTTAACTGTTTGGACGAAGCGTTCGGCTTGAGCGATTATTTCATGCACTATGCCATTGTTTGTTAGAAACATTTGAAATTTTTGAGAGACATTGAGAGATTTTTTTTCTGTCCTGTGCTGCCCAGGGGCGTAAAAAGAATAGGGTAGTCCCAAGGGTGTCGTAAGAGGCGATTACGGGCTTTTTGAAAGTGGGAGAGTCAAGCTGCCGTCTTATGACGTCAGCACAATCGGGCCAGAATCGTCCGGGTTACTTACCACACTCGCACAGAAAACCGGCGTGAAGTAGCGGCCTAGTGCCGCTATGTTTCGCATAGGTAAGTGTCGAGGACCGGAGGCCATCCCTTCCCCCTCTCCCCCTCCCCACGCTTAATGTGGACTTCTGTAATATCAGGGGAATTCACTCCAATTTAAATGCCGTCCACCACCACCTTGAGATGGCGCAGCCGGCCTTGAGTTTTCTTACGGAGACGCAGATATATCAGCAGATAGATACCTAGCGATACGTCATATTTAACGTACCCCGGGCACAAAATTGAGCATGATTTTATGCCTCATGCCGGGGTATGTGTGTACGTTAGGAAGGATATCTGCTGTCGCCGTCTCGGCAATTTTGAGGGTAGGGACCTGTCTACTCTCTGGCTCCGCGTAGATTAAGAGGACCGCGTCCGCATCTATGCGTGTGTCTACAGGTCCCATAGTGGTAACGCAGAAACGGATCACCTCATGGGCTGCGTTCAAGCGGCATTTGATGACGCTGATTTCAACGGGCACAATGCCGAATGGCTTGGATCACGTGCTACTGACTACTACGTGCATAATTTTGCATTGGCGCATGGTCTGTCCCAATTGGTTGGGTCGCCAACGCGGCTCCCGAATGTGGATAGTCACATGCCTTCCTTATTAGATCTTCTGCTGACTCCACAGCCCGATGGTTACCAGGTCTCTGTCGACGCCCCTCTCTGAACGTCAGACCATTGCCTGGTCAGGAGTGTAGTGCCTATCCGACGCCAACGTCGCAGACCACCCGCGACCCGCCGCGCTTAGCACTACAAGTCAGCAGATTGGAACCCCCCTACTCTCCAAAATCATGGAGAGCATAATTAACCGCCAGCTCTTGGTATACCTTGAGGGTCACCAGTTGATCAACGACCGGCAGTACGGCTTTCGCCATGGTCGGTCGACTGGTATACCTAACACATAGATGGGCGGCGGCTATTTAAAGCAAGGGGGAAGGCCTGGCAGTTTGCCTGGATATAGCGAAGGCCTTTGATCGTGTATGGCACAAGGCGCTCCTCGCAAAACTTCCATCATTTGGGCTTCCCGAGAGCTTATGCAAGTGGACTTCCAGCTTCCTCACTGGGTGCAGCATACAGTTCGTTGTCGATGGTTATTGCTAGAAATCCCAAGCCTGTGAACGCTGGAGTGCCCCAAGGCTGTATGCTATCTTTCACGCTGTTTCTTCTGCATATCAATGATATGTTGGACACCGCCAACATTCATTGCTATGCAGACGATAGCGCTGGTGATGCCGTATATACGGGCCATGCAAGTCTCTCTCGGGAAAACGTCGACCAGTGCCGGGATAAAGTTGTGTCTTCTATCGAGTACTCTCTCGAGAAGGTCGGGGAATGGGGTAAGTTGAACCTTGTCCAATTTAACCTCAAGAAGAAGACTCAAGTTTGCGCGTTTACCACTAAAAAAACCCCATTTGCCATATCACCGCTCTTCGACAACACTTCCCTTAACGCCTCGCCTAGTATCGGAATACTGGGTCTTGAAATTTCGAGCGATTGCCAATTCCGTGGCAAATTCTATGGAGGGCAAAGCCAAATTGGCTTCGAAGGAACTGGGCGTCATAAATAGAGCACGGCAAAACTTCAAGCCGGCCCACATTCTAGTGATCTACAAAGCGCAGGTCCGGCCACACATGGAGTATTGCTGTCATCTCTGGTCTGGCGCACCCCAGTATCAGCTCGATCCATTTGACCGCGTGCAACGCAGAGCAGCTCGACTTGTCGCAGACCTAGCGCTCTGTGAACGGCTGGATCACTTGGCGTTGGGTAGAGACGTCGCTTCATTGTGTATCTTCTACCGCATTTATCATGGGGAGTGTCCCGAAGAGCTGTTTAACCTAATTCCTGCCGCCGAATTCCACCTTCGCACGACACGCCACAAGTTAGGATATCATCCCCACCATCTGGATGTGTGGCGGTCTTCCACTGTGCGGTTTTCAAGGAGCTTTCTTCTATAACTATACTTGACATAACTATGGATCGATAAGATCTTGTCATCAAGCGGTGACAGCAATGTAAGTAACTAGAGATACGTTACTGAAAACGGCCGAGTTACCCTAGTTTGATTTCCGTCACATGTCATTCAATTAAATACTATTATCAGAAAATAATGCTTTAATTACTAATTAATAAGTATATAATAATTATATAACAATACCTAACCTGATGATTAACGTCATTAGCACTTCCGCCGAAAGACGTCCACTGCTGGACAAAGATCCCAAAGATCTCCACGATGATCGGTCCTGCGCTGCCTTAATCCAACCTATACCAATCTTGACCAGATCGACGGTCCATCTTGTGTTGGCCTACCAACACTACGTCTTCCGGTACGTGTTTGCCATTCGAGGACTTTACTGCCCACCAACCATCTGTCCATTGAACTATTTGCTAATATATAATTCATAAATCTTATTTTTTATGTATGCTTATCAACGAATCAAACTAGGTACCTATTTATTATTAAATTAAAAGTTGAAAATAATCTTAATTATTTATTTATTCATAAATTGTGTTACATAATATATATCTATTGTGACTTAGTTACTAAACAAATATTTAAAGTACTTTACAAAATCATCAAATGCACTTCGTAAGGCATAGCAATGAACATCAGAAGGGCAGACATTCAAAAAAATTTTTTCGGCTTTTAAGTGTTTTGGTATCTAAGTACAATATGCAATTATGGATGAAATTATTTCACTTCCGTGCTAGCAGCACTCCACCTCGAGCGGCCGATGGACTGTCAAATTATTCTATGACTTAACTCTTACGGCCTTACAAATAAACTTGGTATAAAGTTATAACTGATAATAAACAAAAAAAAAATGCAAAATGTTTACAATATCATTCACAACACTGTTAATACAATGATAATTCTGAAGTCTTCCGAATGACAAGCTGCCTTGCAAATAAACGCGGGAAACGTTATACGTCCGAACAAACCATTCGTAAGCAAAATGTCTATTTGTAAACATTTTACATATTCTTGGTTTATGCTTAGTTATAACATTGTGCCAATTTTATTTGTAAGGCCGTTAGACTATTGCAAAAATCCGCGGCCAGCCTTTAAAAACAGAGATAATAATTATGGTCTTAACAGACATTAACCTTATGATGGTGATTGGCCGTTGGCTGTTTCCCAGAGTAAAAAGGTTTGCGTAGGTCCAAAGTACATAGTTACTTCTATATCAGACAATAATATATTCTTTCACAGACATTAGTTTGGTATTGTAATAATAATTTCTTATTCTGTCACTAGTTGTGGAAAAAATGTATCTTACACGGTAACCCTAAATATGGTGACGTTTATTTATCTTGTCCCTTACTGCCACACGCTCACCCCGTGTGTTCATATAACTCGCGAGTTGAATGTAGAGTTCAATGTAGAATGCAATAGTGATGTGACCTTATTATAATTGAAGATCATAATCATGTGTGTGTCGCTAAAATTAAACCATGCTTTAAGTTTACCATTTTACACTAGGTTAAAATGAAAAAAAATATTTAATATTTAATTTTTATTCTGCCTTTCTTCAACACACATGTCTGAGACATTTTTCGCCATTTCTCTTGCTTGGTGATTAATAAAAACTCGTTTCTTTTGGAACGGAACCTGATCGACACGGATCAGTCATTATTAAAATAAAAAAAATATCACGAGATCGCAACTTCAGTATTACCGCAATAACACGGTAATCGTACGATAACTGACGACTACTGCACATCACTACACTACAGACACGCGGGGCGAGGTGTGCGGACAGCGGGGGGAGATGCTCCCTCTCTTCACCTGACCCCGACTGTATTCAACTGGCGTGATCTGTTTAAGTAACACTAGTATATTCTAACTCTATATCTCACCATTTTTTTTTCGTGTCCTTCCGTCCGTTTGTTCTTAGAAAAAAATTGAAGTAAATAGAATAAAATCACGTGTCTTACTTCGAAATAGTAGTCACTGTATACGATGAAGGCATATAATAGCTATCTTATGTTTATATAGCATACATAATGGTATAAGATGAATTTCAAAAGAACAAATGGCTTAAAATACATTCTAACTATTATTGGTTTATATTATGTTCGATAAACAATTATGAATAATGCGTTTAGCATTGATTTTTTTGTATTTGAAGTCGGGATTTTCCTTTGTAAGTAATTTATTTTGCAAATACCTTAATAGGTACTTTCAGTCCATTAGTTTGACATACAAGATAAACTTAAGATACATGCAATTATTATCTTTCAATTAGCTTAAGGCGCAGTGGTCCATCGGGAGTGTACATTGGATGGATATGGTAGTCCAGGGGTTCGTGATGATATTCCAGTTTGAAGGCTTGCACTATCTGAAATTAGAGTTTTATTATAAAATTATGATGATCAATATAATTGTTTTTCTTATATATCACTACATAATATAAAACAAAGTCATTTCCTGCTGTCTGTATGCTTAGATCTTTAATACTACGGAACGGATTTTAATTTTTTTTAAAGATAGAGTGATTCAAGAGGAGAGTTTTTATGTATAATACATGTATAATTCAGTAGAGAAACATTGATAATTTTAGGGGTTTCTAATATGATGTCGTAAATGAACACAGTTTTTTGTGTTTACATTGCAAGCGCTGGCTTAACCCTACGAGATATATCAAAATAATATTCTATAGTTTATTTTATTTTATTTTATTTGGGACACAAAATAATTACACACTAGATGATTACATTAGAGGAAGAAATAACATAACTAGTACGAAGTGCATAACCAACGACAATGTCCACGGGTTACTATATAATTGTTAGGTAACAAGAAAGAAAAGTAGTTATTACAAACAGATGTTGCTTACAATATTATTATGATGTTACATATAAGTCTCCAATGAGAATATTTAATTAAATATTTTATACACCTTAAAAAGTTCTACGATGGTATATATACCACATATTTTCATTATCTCTTAGGGATAACCCACAATAACCATTTTTTATCCTTTTTACGATAAATGATGGCTTATTTACGAAGTAATTTTAAGCAATACAGCATTAATTCTTATCCAATAAAGTACATTAAATACATTGTGCATTTAATATAGATAAATATGGCACTTTACAGCATGTAATTTAAATGAATATTTTCAAAGATATAACAGATTTAAAATGCACGGACATAGCTGTTGCGGCGGTACAGGCCGGGGGCCCATAAATAGCGCTACGAAGGCCGTGCTTCGACCTAATCACTCTATGATTAGCGGCTTAGAATTGAGCGTTAAGTTTTTCACATGGCCAATTATAAGTCGCTCTTTCAAGAGTTACCTCTAAAGAAAACATGTTTGTATTGTCTAATAACTAAAAAGCTGTAAACGTTATAAAAACAGTGTGGTACCTATATGAAGAATCAGCATTGCAACCGTGCGAAGCCGGGGGCTAGTACAAAATATTAATAACTTTCTATAGCAGTCATCAAGGGGCAATTGTTTAACACACCTGATGGTATGGGATTGTGTATGGAGCCCATTGCATTAAAAATGTGTTTTTTTTTTAAATAAACATACCCTATTTACTGTTAATCTTCGTAATAATTGGTGGAGATGGCGTGCTAACCGTTCTATCTCAATATATTTTTGATACAATATCTAAAGTAAAGCCAACGAGACGATACCTTTGAATATTTCAAAGAATTAATATCTTTCAAAGGCTGTCTAGACTGTGATTCCATACAAAATCACAAACGACTTACAATAATAGCAAAAATTAACAAAAACAAACAGTAACGGATTAATAATAACAAAAAACTAACTAAATACGGAAACGAAAAAATACGTATTACTTACTTCAAACTCAATCCAAACTGGAATAAACTAGTTCATACAATGGCGGACATAATAGAGACAGGGAGGTATTCGCTCGCTATCGCTATATAACTCAATAACCGTCCGTTTGTTTACATTATTTGTCTCATTCCGTTGGCCTTTGTAGAAGTTAAATAAAACAACATTACCTTGCTAATTACAACATGCATTTCAAGTTCCGCGAATCTTCTTCCGAGACACATTCTCTTTCCGAATCCGAAAGGAAGTGACGCGAAGGGATGTTTGAACGAGGACCTATCAAGCCACCGCTCCGGAAGGAACTCCGATGCATTTTCAAAATATTCCTCGCTGTTTCCCATTACGTAGTGTTGAAATATTACTTGCGTCTGGGAATTATAATAACTTAGATTAAATGGTATATTCATAGTCTAGCTTACTAAGTCATTAAAATAATTATAATCTCTGTAGTTTAGGTACTCTGTCTAAAATTATAAGTTTAGTAAAATTTACTAATATTGTGTAATCTGAATGTACAGACAGACATTATTTGAAACTATTATTTTTTGTAATTATGTGATAAATTTTACTATATTATGGAGCAGCTATGTTTAATACGGAATGATCTGTAATTAGATTTAATTTTAAAGAGAGAGTTTTGTTTTGTTTGAAATCAACAATACTCGTTCTGGTTTTTGAATCTGTTTGTACCTCATTATAAATTAAAGTGTTAGGGTTATTGGTATAGCTTTTACGAGTATTTAATGTAAGTCCAAAAATATATTATGGTTTTTAATTATCATTTACAATGTCTCTTTATATTATAATTTGAATAAGTTTTTGTAATACGTTCATTGCAATCACGTCTAATTCAAACTTGTCAAGAGGGTTCAGGCGTCCACATTACGAATAGGTTGATGACACTTTGTGAGAGTAATTATATCCGAATTACACAAAATAAGGTCTAGACTCTAGAGTACGGGTTTCCCAGTTAGTATTGGAATTGAAGTATTTTAAGTTATTTAATGCAAGAAAATCCGAAAACTGGTTATGAATATTACAGTTAATTTTAAAAATAGGCGATAAACATTTGAAATCAAGATTTTTTTGCCAGTTTCTGAGATTGAAGTCGTCTGCTATGAGTATTTTCAATAAATTTATTAAGATCTGTCCTGTTAAGTGGAGGAGGTAAATATACGGTGCAAATATGAATAAGTTCAAATTGGCTATCTGAATTTCTTAGTTTTATCTTACCCACAAGTGCTCACACTCAGATTCCCAATCTGGCATCCGCAAAATAATTTGGCGTCCATGCTGACATGACACAGATAATTTTCAATTTGCCGCCAAATCGTAAAACTAATGTCAAACGAATACAAAATAATATTGGCAAAGAGTTCCATTTTCAAAATTAAGGCTTATTTTGTTTTATATTGTTTACAAGTGGCCATTTCTAAATACTTTCAGTGTCACACTCGTAATATTATTCTATATTTAATAAAGTGATCACTTACTCCTTTCGGTATATTGTATCCACATATTACAGTATCTTTCGTTAATTGTCTCCCATTGCCAATCACAACTGGATACAATCTGAAACAAGGACCATCCTGTCAGTTGCTAATATTACAGCTTACTTATATATATTTTGCACCTTTTTGGTATACCTATGAAGATAGTTGTGTAGTTTACAGTGGCCAGTACCTATCTTTCTTAGTAGGTACCCACTCCCAACTTGTCTCTGTGTTTAGTGGGAGAGCGACTTCTCAGAGTATTTTGTATCAAAGCTTTTGAGATGTGTCCTTAAATGAGTTTGGCCTTCAGCTTTATATGTGCTGTTTGCTCTAGTTTCTAGCCCAGTCCTATAATTGACATTTCTTTATCTTGGCGAGCTGGTAGAACAGTTCAGGTTCTTTAATATATATTTCTGTACCTTTTCGAGTTAGCGAATCAACTGCTTGAAAACCAGTTTAGGGTGGTTTTGAATCCTATATAAAATATGCAACTTATTTTGCACATTTTTACATGAGTTGAAATGCAATAGCGTGAAATTAATACATAGATACTTACCTCATAACTTCTTTGATACAAGCCTTCAAATATGGCATGCGGTTAATATCGCCTGGCTTTAGTGGAGCATCTTTCAAAACATTACATATTTCCTCGTGCAAACGCTCCTGAACTTCTGGCCTTCGTGACAGTTGGTACAAAGTTGATGCCACCGCATTTGAGGTCTGCAATGGTAAGAATAAATTTAAGCACCAATTGTGAGCGTGAACAGCTTGAGAAATAGGAGTAGCTAAAAGAAGTACTTGCATGTGCATGGCAGGGTACGTCAGTCAGTACGGGACAGCCCTGCCACCAGAACTATTAGCTCAATTGTACTGTTGTTCAATGGTGTGAAGGAAAGAAAATAATTCAAATACAAATATTTTTATTCAAAGTTGGATGTGACGTGTGATGTCACTTATTGTAATTCAAATACTACCACCCATTCCAAAATGAATGCCTCTGACCTGAGAAAAATAGGCACAACAAACTTTTTTTGCATCAAAAAAATATTTTACTAAGTAATATTGTACAATTAAGCCTATAAAGTATTTTTTTTTAAAATTACCGTGTCAATGCCAACAAGAAACATGTCAAGAGCTGCTACAGCCGCAACCCTGGTGCCAGCAGCTGTGACCAGGTCTTGTAACAGAGATCTGCTGCTCCCATTGCCACATTGCTGAAGCGCTTTTTCCACGTGCTTGAGAGTAACACTGAAACGGGAATACGTTGTATTGATAACTAATGACGGGCTGATGCTTCTATCTGCATGTTATCAAATTTAAATATTTTTATTTAAAAATAGAATTTAAATTCACTTATGAACGTCAAAAACTACCCATTCAAAATAGTCTGCCTGAGAAGACCTGAGGAGAACACGCCTGTTCTTCTTCTTTTGTTTTTAAATAAAATTTTGATACAATCAAATCTATAAATTAAAAAGCCTGACGGCGGTCGCTCCATTCTCGATCTGTGGCATCATTAAGAAAGTCATTTGTGTCATAGTAACCATATAAATATTTTGAACAATTATTTTGAATTTCGTTATTCAATTGTTTCGTACAATTTGTGTACTTATATTGTAATAGTAATATACGCCCAACATAAGCCTTACTAACTCGAAAACCGAGTAGTAGGCATAACAAGTTTATTTTGGTCCTACTTTTAACATTGTGGTATCTCAAATTCTAGTATATTCGCTAATGTGCTTACATATATGCATAACATTATTATAATAATATTTAATCCTTTTATCAATTTTCCATTCCATTTTTTAATTATTGTATACTAAGATAAGTGGACAAATATTATTTTTTATTAACATTTATGTTAGTTAGTTATATTAATTGCCTTACAAACTAGTTTAATTAAGTTCATATTTTCCTAATTTTCGAATGGATTCCAGTTGGGTTAAAATCCCATCATTCCTTTCCATTCTTCTTTTTTCTTTTTCCGTTTTCGAGTCAGTTAGTTCCACCAGCGGCGACGCAAGAAAAAAAATTTATGTGTACAAGATACATTTGGCGACGGGTAATATAAAGTATATATATATATATAATATATAAAGGGTGGTCCAACCATGTACGATGTTAATTGGGAATCACACCTTACACCAGGTTTTTTGCCCAACTTTACTTGACATTTCTTTGTTTGTCAAATTCAACGATGGAGATATGCACAATAATTGAGCAGCGCGTTAAAATTGTTGAAACCTTTTACGAAAATGGGCATCAAATAAAAATGCATTTCGTGCACATTGTAATTTTTTTAATGAGCCTAATCGACCAAATGTGTCCACAATCGTGTGAATTGTGCCCAAATTTCAGCAAACCAGGTCTGTAGTAAATGTGGAAACACCTGTGCACAAGAGTGACTGTTTGGTGCGGTTTATTGGCTGGTGACGTCATCGGAACTTATTTCGAAAATGAGGTCAGCCAAGCAGTTACCGTGAATGGTGTGCTTTCTGTGGCTAAATTGAGGATATGGACCTGGATGACACGTGGTTCCAATAGAATGGTGCCACTTGCCATACAGCCAACGAAACAATAGCTCTTTTGTGCGAGAAATTCAATAGGCGTGTCATCTCATGTTGTGGCGATGTTAATTGGCCGCCACGATCATGTGGTTTGATACCGTTGGACTTCTTTCTTTGGGGATATATAGAAGAAAAAGTCAACGCCAATAAGCCAAGATCATAAAATCACAGTAACTTAACGCAAACTATTCGTTATGTTACAAGTTCGTACAGATTGTTGAAGTGAAAACTTCTTTAGGCAAGCAAGGCACTATATTTTTTTTGCTATTGAATAATATTGACCCTTTTACGCTTGGCTATGTAACGCTCATTCGGTAATTTCGCGTCACCTTCGGAAGTGCAATTAGTCACAGCAAAATTTACCTGAGTAAACAACACAATAATAATGATATAGGTATATTATGAATGTTATTACTAATTTACGAATGAAGACCAATAAAAATTTATTAACTTCGTCTTCGTGACCTATCCACTCTCTTTATCTTTAACTCACCTCAGTATAGTATCAAGCGCGGCGACATATCTTCTGAACAT